>NW_027513909.1:0-118791 GCF_048772815.1 Callospermophilus lateralis
AGTTCACTAATCTCACTTGGCTGCCCAACTTTCACTCTTCTAAGTTCAAGCGTTCGTTTCCAGTAACACTTTGAATTTTTAGGTTTCACTCTGTTTTCTGCTATATAGATAGATGTGTTTGAAACTCTAAATCAAACACGGTTTGTGCTAGCTCCTTGAAACTTGACCAAATGAATTAGTTCTAAGTTCTTTCTCTATGCTTTGTTTCCTCTTGAAGTACCCCATGCAGAGCCTGGCGAAAAACACTTTCGTTTGAAAGGGGTTGCCAAGCTTCCAAAAAACTACTAGTTTGCTGAAATCTCAGCAAACATTTTTTCACCAAATCTTGATGATACTTGGTGGTAATGATCAGTTCACTATTCCTACTTGGCCGCCCAATTTTTACTCTTCTAGGTTCAAGCGTTCGTTTCCAGTAACACTTTGAATTTTTAGGTTTCACTCTGTTTTCTGCTATATAGATAGATGTGTTTGAAACTCTAAATCAAACACGGTTTGTGCTAGCTCCTTGAAACTTGACCAAATGAATTAGTTCTAAGTTCTTTCTCTATGCTTTGTTTCCTCTTGAAGTACCCCATGCAGAGCCTGGCGAAAAACACTTTCGTTTGAAAGGGGTTGCCAAGCTTCCAAAAAACTACTAGTTTGCTGAAATCTCAGCAAACATTTTTTCACCAAATCTTGATGATACTTGGTGGTAATGATCAGTTCACTAATCTCACTTGGCTGCCCAACTTTTACTCTTCTAGGTTCAAGCGTTCGTTTCCAGTAACACTTTGAATTTTTAGGTTTCACTCTGTTTTCTGCTATATAGATAGATGTTTTTGAAACTATAAATCAAACACGGTTTGTGCTAGCTCCTTGAAACTTGACCCAATGAATTAGTTCTAAGTTCTTTCTCTATGGTTTGTTTCCTCTTGAAGTACCCCATGCAGAGCCTGGCGAAAAACACTTTCGTTTGAGGAGGGTTGCCAAGCTTCCATAAAACTACTAGTTTGCTGAAATCTCAGCAAACAATTTTTCACCAAATCTTGATGATACTTGGTGGTAATGATCAGTTCACTAAGCCCACTTGGCTTCCCAATTTTTATTCTTCTAGGTTGAAGAATTCGTTTCCAGTAACAGTTTGAATTTTTAGGTTTCACTCTGTTTTCTCCTACATAGATAGCTGTGTTTGGAATTCTAAATCAAACACGGTTTGTGCTAGCTCCTTGAAACTTGACCAAATGAAGTAGTTCTAAGTTCTATCTCTATGGTTTGTTTCCTCTTGAAGTACCCCATGCAGAGACTGGCGAAAAACACTTTCGTTTGAAAGGGGTTGCCAAGCTTCCAAAAAACTACAAATTGCTGAAATCTCAGCAAACCTTTTTTCACCAAATCTTGATGATACTTGGTGGTAATGATCAGTTCACTAATCTCACTTGGCTGCCCAACTTTCACTCTTCTAGGTTCAAGCGTTCGTTTCCAGTAACACTTTGAAATTTAGGTTTCACTCTGTTTTCTGCTATATAGATAAATGTGTTTGAAACTCTAAATCAAACACGGTTTGTGCTTGCTCCTTGAAACTTGACCAAATGAAGTAGTTCTAAGTTCTATCTCTATGGTTTGTTTCCTCTTGAAGTACCCCATGCAGAGACTGGCGAAAAACACTTTCGTTTGAAAGGGGTTGCCAAGCTTCCAAAAAACTACTAGTTTGCTGAAATCTCAGCAAACCTTTTTTCACCAAATCTTGATGATACTTGGTGGTAATGATCAGTTCACGAATCTCACTTGGCTGCCCAACTTTCACTCTTCTAGGTTCAAGCGTTTGTTTCCAGTAACACTTTGAATTTTTAGGTTTCACTCTGTTTTCTGCTATATAGATAGATGTGTTTGAAACTCTAAATCAAACACGGTTTGTGCTTGCTCCTTGAAACTTGACCAAATGAAGTAGTTCTAAGTTCTATCTCTATGGTTTGTTTCCTCTTGAAGTACCCCAAGCAGAGACTGGCTAAAAACACTTTCGTTTGAAAGGGGTTGCCAAGCTTCCAAAAAACTACTAGTTTGCTGAAATCTCAGCAAACATTTTTTCACCAAATCTTGATGATACTTGGTGGTAATGATCAGTTCACTATTCCCACTTGGCCGCCCAATTTTTACTCTTCTAGGTTCAAGCGTTCGTTTCCAGTAACACTTAGAATTTTTAGGTTTCACTCTGTTTTCTGCTATATAGATAGATGTGTTTGAAACTATAAATCAAACACGGTTTGTGCTAGCTCCTTGAAACTTGACCAAATGAAGTAGTTCTATGTTCCATCTCTATGGTTTGTTTCCTCTTGAAGTACACCATGCAGAGACTGGAGAAAAACACTTTCAATTGAAAGAAGTGGCCAAGCTTCAAAAAAACTACTAGTTTGCTGAAATCTCAGCAAAACTTTTTTCACCAAATCTTAATGATACTTGGTGGTAATGATCAGTTCACTAATACCACTTGGCTACCCAATTTTTATTCTTCTAGGTTGAAGCATTTGTTTCCAGTAACAGTTTGAATTTTTAGGTTTCACTCTGTTTTCTCCTACATAGATAGATGTGTTTGGAATTCTAAATCAAACACGGTTTGTGCTAGCTCCTTGAAACTTGACCAAATGAAGTAGTTCTAAGTTCTATCTCTATGGTTTGTTTCCTCTTGAAGTACCCCATGCAGAGACTGGCGAAAAACACTTTCGTTTGAAAGGGGTTGCCAAGCTTCCAAAAAACTACTAGTTTTCTGAAATCTCAGCAAACATTTTTTCACCAAATCTTGATGATACTTGGTGGTAATGATCAGTTCACTAATCTCACTTGGCTTTCCAACTTTTACTCTTCTAGGTTCAAGCGTTCGTTTCCAGTAACACTTTGAATTTTTAGGTTTCACTCTGTTTTCTGCTATATAGATAGATGTGTTTGAAACTCTAAATCAAACACGGTTTGTGCTAGCTCCTTGAAACTTGACCAAATGAAGTAGTTCTATGTTCTATCTCTATGGTTTGTTTCCTCTTGAAGTAACCCATGCAGAGCCTGGCGAAAAACACTTTCGTTTGAAAGGGGTTGCCAAGCTTCCAAAAAACTACTAGTTTGCTGAAATCTCAGCAAACATTTTTTCACCAAATCTTGATGATACTTGGTGGTAATGATCAGTTCACTAAGCCCACTTGGCTGCCCAATTTTTACTCTTCTAGGTTGAAGCATTCGTTTCAGTAAGAGTTTGAATTTTTAGGTTTCACTCTGTTTTTCCCTACATAGATAGCTGTGTTTGGAATTCTAAATCAAACACGGTTTGTGCTAGCTCCTTGAAACTTGACCAAATGAAGTAGTTCTAAGTTCTATCTCTATGGTTTGTTCCTCTTGAAGTACCCCATGCAGAGACTGGCGAAAACACTTTCGTTTGAAAGGGGTTGCCAAGCTTCCAAAAAACTACTAGTTTGCTGAAATCTCAGCAAACCTTTTTTCACCAAATCTTGATGATACTTGGTGGTAATGATCAGTTCACTAATCTCACTTGGCTGCCCAATTTTAACTCTTCTAGGTTCAAGCGTTCGTTTCCAGTAACACTTTGAATTTTTAGGTTTCACACTGTTTTCTGCTATATAGATAGATGTGTTTGAACTCTAAATCAAACACGGTTTGTGCTTGCTCCTTGAAACTTGACCAAATGAAGTAGTTCTAAGTTCTATCTCTATGGTTTGTTTCCTCTTGAAGTACCCCATGCAGAGACTGGCGAAGAACACTTTCGTTTGAAAGGGGTTGCCAAGCTTCCAAAAAACTTCTAGTTTGCTGAAATCTCAGCAAACATTTTTTCACCAAATCTTGATGATACTTGGTGGTAATGATCAGTTCACTAATCCCACTTGGCTGCCCAATTTTTACTATTCTAGGTTCAAGCGTTCGTTTCCAGTAACACTTTGAATTTTTAGGTTTCACTCTATTTTCTGCTATATAGATAGATGTGTTTGAAACTCTAAATCAAACACGGTTTGTGCTAGCTCATTGAACTTGACCAAATGAAGTAGTTCTAAGTTCTATCTCTATTGTTGTTTCCTCTTGAAGTACCCCATGCAGAGACTGGTGAAAAACACTTTCGTTTGAAAGGGGTTGCCAAGCTTCTAAAAAACTACTAGTTTCTGAAATCTCAGCAAACATTTTTTCACCAAATCTTGATGATACTTGGTGGTAATGATCAGTTCACTAATCTCACTGGCTGCCCATCTTTTACTCTTCTATGTTCAAGCTTTCGTTTCCAGTAACACTTTGAATTTTTAGGTTTCACTCTGTTTTCTGCTATATAGATAGATGTGTTTGAAACTCTAAATCAAACACGGTTTGTGCTAGCTCCTTGAAACTTGACCAAATGAATTAATTCTAAGTTCTTTCTCTATGGTTTGTTTCCTCTTGAAATACCCATGCAGAGCCTGGCGAAAAACACTTTCGTTTGAAAGGGGTTGCCAAGCTTCCAAAAAACTACTAGTTTGTTGAAATCTCAGCAAACATTTTTTCACCCAAATCTTGATGATACTTGGTGGTAATGATCAGTTCACTAATCCCACTTGGCAGCCCAATTTTTACTCTTCTAGGTTCAAGCATTCGTTTCCAGTAACACGTTGAATTTTTAGGTTTCACTCTGTTTTCTGCGATATAGATAGATATCTTTGAAACTCTAAATCAAACACGGTTTGTGCTACCTCCTTGAAACTTGACAAAATGAAGTAGTTGTAAGTTCTATCTCTATGGTTTGTTTCCTCTTGAAGTACCCCATGCAGAGCCTGGCGAAAAACACTTTCGTTTGAAAAGGGGTTGCCAAGTTTCCAAAAAACTACTAGTTTGCTGAAATCTCCTCAAATATTTTCACCAAATCTTGATGATACTTGGTGGTATTGATCAGGTCACTAAGCCCACTTGGCTGCCCAATTTTTATTCTTCTAGGTTGAAGCATTCGTTTATAGTAACATTTTGAATGTTTAGGTTTCACTCTGTTTTCTCCTACATAGATAGCTGTGTTTGGAATTCTAAATCAAACACGGTTTGTGCTAGCTCCTTGAAACTTGACCAAATGAAGTAGTTCTAAGTTCTATCTCTATGGATTGTTCCTCTTGAAGTACCCCATGCAGAGACTGGCGAAAAACACTTTCGTTTGAAAGGGGTTGCCAAGCTTCCAAAAAACTACTGGTTTGCTGAAATCTCAGCAAATCTTTTTTCACCAAATCTTGATGATACTTGGTGGTAATGATCAGTTCACTAATCTCACTTGGCTGCCCAACTTTCACTCTTCTAGGTTCAACCGTTCGTTTCCAGTAACACTTTGAATTTTAGGGTTCACTCTGTTTTCTGCTATATAGATAGATGTGTTTGAACTCTAAATCAAACACGGTTTGTGCTTGCTCCTTGAAACTTGACCAAATGAAGTAGTTCTAAGTTCTATCTCTATGGTTTGTTTCCTCTTGAAGTACCCCATGCAGAGACTGGCGAAAACACTTTCGTTTCAAAGGGGTTGCCAAGCTTCCAAAAAACTACTAGTTTGCTGAAATCTTCAGCAAACATTTTTTCACCAAATCTTGATGATACTTGGTGGTAATGATCAGTTCACTAATCCCACTTGGCTGCCCAATTTTTATTCTTCTAGGTTGAAGCATTCGTTTCCAGTAACAGTTTGAATTTTAGGTTTCAATCTGTTTTCTCCTACTTAGATAGCTGTGTTTGGAATTCTAAATCAAACACGGTTTGTGCTAGCTCCTTGAAACTTGACAAAATGAAGTAGTTCTAAGTTCTATCTCTATGGTTTGTTTCCTCTTGAAGTACCCCATGCAGAGACTGGCGAAAAACACTTTCGTTTGAAAGGGGTTGCCAAGCTTCCAAAAAACTACTAGTTTGCTGAAATCTCAGCAAACATTTTTTCACCAAATCTTGATGATACTTGGTGGTAATCATCAGTTCACTAATCTCACTTGGCTGCCCAACTTTCACTGTTCTAGGTTGAAGCATTCCTTTCCAGTAACACTTTGAATTTTTAGGTTTCACTCTGTTTTCTGCTATATAGATAGATGTGTTTGAAACTCTAAATCAAACACGGTTTGTGCTAGCTCATTGAAACTTGACCAAATGAAGTAGTTCTAAGTTCTATCTCTATTGTTTGTTTCCTCTTGAAGTACCCCATGCAGAGACTGGTGAAAAACACTTTCGTTTGAAAGGGGTTGCCAAGCTTCTAAAAAACTACTAGTTTTCTGAAATCTCAGCAAACATTTTTTCACCAAATCTTGATGATACTTGGTGGTAATGATCAGTTCACTAATCTCACTTGGCTGCCCATCTTTTACTCTTCTAGGTTCAAGCTTTCGTTTCCAGTAACACTTTGAATTTTTAGGTTTCACTCTGTTTTCTGCTATATAGATAGATGTGTTTGAAACTCTAAATCAAACACGGTTTGTGCTAGCTCCTTGAAACTTGACCAAATGAATTAATTCTAAGTTCTTTCTCTATGGTTTGTTTCCTCTTGAAATACCCCATGCAGAGCCTGGCGAAAAACACTTTCGTTTGAAAGGGGTTGCCAAGCTTCCAAAAAACTACTAGTTTGTTGAAATCTCAGCAAACATTTTTTCACCAAATCTTGATGATACTTGGTGGTAATGATCAGTTCACTAATCCCACTTGGCAGCCCAATTTTTACTCTTCTAGGTTCAAGCATTCGTTTCCAGTAACACGTTGAATTTTTAGGTTTCACTCTGTTTTCTGCGATATAGATAGATATCTTTGAAACTCTAAATCAAACACGGTTTGTGCTACCTCCTTGAAACTTGACAAAATGAAGTAGTTGTAAGTTCTATCTCTATGGTTTGTTTCCTCTTGAAGTACCCCATGCAGAGCCTGGCGAAAAACACTTTCGTTTGAAAGGGGTTGCCAAGTTTCCAAAAAACTACTAGTTTGCTGAAATCTCCTCAAATATTTTTTCACCAAATCTTGATGATACTTGGTGGTAATGATCAGGTCACTAAGCCCACTTGGCTGCCCAATTTTTATTCTTCTAGGTTGAAGCATTCGTTTATAGTAACATTTTGAATGTTTAGGTTTCACTCTGTTTTCTCCTACATAGATAGCTGTGTTTGGAATTCTAAATCAAACACGGTTTGTGCTAGCTCCTTGAAACTTGACCAAATGAAGTAGTTCTAAGTTCTATCTCTATGGATTGTTTCCTCTTGAAGTACCCCATGCAGAGACTGGCGAAAAACACTTTCGTTTGAAAGGGGTTGCCAAGCTTCCAAAAAACTACTGGTTTGCTGAAATCTCAGCAAATCTTTTTTCACCAAATCTTGATGATACTTGGTGGTAATGATCAGTTCACTAATCTCACTTGGCTGCCCAACTTTCACTCTTCTAGGTTCAACCGTTCGTTTCCAGTAACACTTTGAATTTTTAGGGTTCACTCTGTTTTCTGCTATATAGATAGATGTGTTTGAAACTCTAAATCAAACACGGTTTGTGCTTGCTCCTTGAAACTTGACCAAATGAAGTAGTTCTAAGTTCTATCTCTATGGTTTGTTTCCTCTTGAAGTACCCCATGCAGAGACTGGCGAAAAACACTTTCGTTTCAAAGGGGTTGCCAAGCTTCCAAAAAACTACTAGTTTGCTGAAATCTCAGCAAACATTTTTTCACCAAATCTTGATGATACTTGGTGGTAATGATCAGTTCACTAATCCCACTTGGCTGCCCAATTTTTATTCTTCTAGGTTGAAGCATTCGTTTCCAGTAACAGTTTGAATTTTTAGGTTTCAATCTGTTTTCTCCTACTTAGATAGCTGTGTTTGGAATTCTAAATCAAACACGGTTTGTGCTAGCTCCTTGAAACTTGACAAAATGAAGTAGTTCTAAGTTCTATCTCTATGGTTTGTTTCCTCTTGAAGTACCCCATGCAGAGACTGGCGAAAAACACTTTCGTTTGAAAGGGGTTGCCAAGCTTCCAAAAAACTACTAGTTTGCTGAAATCTCAGCAAACATTTTTTCACCAAATCTTGATGATACTTGGTGGTAATCATCAGTTCACTAATCTCACTTGGCTGCCCAACTTTCACTGTTCTAGGTTGAAGCATTCCTTTCCAGTAACACTTTGAATTTTTAGGTTTCACTCTGTTTTCTGCTATATAAATAGATGTGTTTGAAACTCTAAATAAAACACGGTTTGTGCTAGCTCCGTGAAACTTGACAAAATGAAGTAGTCCTAAGTTCTATCTCTATGGTTTGTTTCCTCTTGAAGTACCCATGCAGAGACTGGCGAAAAACACTTTCGTTTGAAAGGGGTTGCCAAGCTTCCGAAAAACTACTAGTTTGCTGAAATCTCAGCAAACATTTTTTCACCAAATGTAGATGATACTTGGTGGTAATGATCAGTTCACTAATCCCACTTGGCTGCCCAATTTTTATTCTTCTAGGTTGAAGCATTCGTTTCCAGTAACAGTTTGAATTTTTAGGTTTCACTCTGTTTTCTTTTACATAGATAGCTGTGTTTGGAATTCTAAATCAAACACGGTTTGTGCTAGCTACTTGAAACTTGACCAAATGAAGTAGTTCTAAGTTCTATCTCTACGGTTTGTTTCCTCTTGAAGTACCCCATGCAGAGACTGGCGAAAAACACTTTCGTTTGAAAGGGATTGCCAAGCTTCCAAAAAACTACTAGTTTTCTGAAATCTCAGCAAACATTTTTTCACCAAATCTTGATGATACTTGGTGGTAATGATCAGTTCACTAATCCCACTTTTCAGCCCAAATTTTATTCTTCTAGGTTGAAGCTTTCGTTTCCAGTAACAGTTTGAATTTTTAGGTTTCACTCTGTTTTCTCCTACATAGATAGCTGTGTTTGGAATTCTAAATCAAACACGGTTTGTGCTAGCTCCTTGAAACTTGACCAAATGAAGTAGTTCTAAGTTCTATATCTATGGTTTGTTTCCTCTTGAAGTACCCCATGCAGAGACTGGCGAAAAACACTTTTGTTTGAAAGGGGTTGCCAAGCTTCCAAAAAACTACTAGTTTGCTGAAATCTCAGGAAACATTTTTTCACCAAATCTTGATGATACTTGGTGGTAATGATCAGTTGACTAAGCCCACTTGGCGGCCCAATTTTTACTCTTCTAGTTCAAGCGTTCGTTTCCAATAACACTTTGAATTTTTAGGTTTCACTCTGTTTTCTGCTATATAGATAGATGTGTTTGAAACTCTAAATCAAACACGGTTTGTGCTAGCTCCTTGAAACTTGACCAAATGAAGTAGTTCTATGTTCCATCTCTATGGTTTGTTTCCTCTTGAAGTACACCATGCAGAGACTGGCGAAAAACACTTTCGTTTGAAAGAAGTGGCCAAGCTTCCAAAAAACTACTAGTTTGCTGAAATCTCAGCAAAACTTTTTTTCACCAAATCTTAATGATACTTGGTGGTAATGATCAGTTCACTAATCCCACTTGGCTACCCAATTTTTATTCTTCTAGGTTGAAGCATTTGTTTCCAGTAACAGTTTCAATTTTTAGGTTTCACTCTGTTTTCTCCTACATAGATAGATGTGTTTGGAATTCTAAATCAAACACGGTTTGTGCTAGCTACTTGAAACTTGACCAAATGAAGTAGTTCTAAGTTCTATCTCTATGGTTTGTTTCCTCTTGAAATACCCCATGCAGAGACTGGCGAAAAAAACTTTCGTTTGAAAGGGGTTTCCAAGCTTCCAAAAAACTACTAGTTTTCTGAAATCTCAGCAAACATTTTTTCACCAAATCTTGATGATACTTGGTGGTAATGATCAGGTCACTAATCCCACTTGGCTGCCCAACTTTCACTCTTCTAGGTTCAAGCGTTCGTTTTCAGTAACACTTTGAATTTTTAGGTTTCACTCTGTTTTCTGCTATATAGATAGATTTGTTTGAAACTCTGAATCAAACACGGTTTTCGCTAGCTCCGTGAAGCTTGACAAAATGAAGTAGTTCTAAGTTCTATCTCTATGGTTTGTTTCTTCTTGAAGTACCCCATGCAGAGACTGGCGAAAAACACTTTCGTTTGAAAGGGGTTGCCAAGCTTCCAAAAAACTACTAGTTTGCTGAAATCTCAGCAAACATTTTTTCACCAAATCTTGATGATACTTGGTGGTAATGATCAGTTCACTAAGCCCACTTGGCTGCCCAATTTTTACTCTTCTAGGTTCCAGCGTTCGTTTCCAGTAACAGTTTGAATTTTTAAGTTTCACTCTGTTTTCTGCTATATAGATAGATGTGTTTGGAATTCTAAATCAAACACGGTTTGTGCTAGCTCTTTGAAACTTGACCAAATGAAGTAGTTCTAAGTTCTATCTCTATGGTTAGTTTCCTCTTGAAGTACCCCATGCAGAGACTGGAGAAAAACACTTTCGTTTGAAAGGGGTTGCCAAGCTTCCAAAAAACTACTAGTTTGCTGGAATCTCAGCAAATATTTTTTCACCAAAACTTGATGATACTTGGTGGTAATGATCAGCTCACTAATCTCACTTGGCTGCCCAACTTTCATTCTTCTAGGTTCAAGCGTTCGTTTCCAGTAACAGTTTGAATTTTTAGGTTTCACTCTGTTTTCTGCTATATAGATAGATGTGTTTGAAACTCTAAATCAAACACGGTTTGTGCTTGCTCCTTGAAACTTGACCAAATGAAGTAGTTCTAAGTTCTATCTCTATGGTTTGTTTTCTCTTGAAGTACCCCATGCAGAGACTGGCGAAAAACACTTTCGTTTGAAAGGGGTGGCCAAGCTTCCAAAAAACTACTAGTTTGCTGAAATCTCAGCAAACATTTTTTCACCAAATCTTGATGATACTTGGTGGTAATGATCAGTTCACTAATCCCACTTGGCTGCCCAATTTTTACTCTTCTAGGTTCAAGCGTTCGTTTCCAGTAACACTTTAAATTTTTAGGTTTCACTCTGTTTTCTGCTATATAGATAGATGTGTTTGAAACTCTAAATCAAACACGGTTTGTGCTAGCTCCTTGAAACTTGACGAAATGAAGTAGTTCTATGTTCCATCTCTATGGTTTGTTTCCTCTTGAAGGACACCATGCAGAGACTGGCGAAAAACACTTTCGTTTGTAAGAAGTGGCCAAGCTTCAAAAAAACTACTAGTTTGCTGAAATCTAGGCAAAACTTTTTTCACCAAATCTTAATGATACTTGGTGGTAATGATCAGTTCACTAATCCCACTTGGCTGCCCAACTTTTACTCTTCTAGATTCAAGCGTTCGTTTCCAGTAACACTTTGAATTTTTAGGTTTCACTCTGTTTTCTGCTATATAGATAGATGTGTTTGAAACTCTAAATCAAACACGGTTTGTGCTAGCTCCTTGAAACTTGGCCAAATGAAGTAGTTCTAAGTTCTATCTCTATGGTGTGTTCCCTCTTGAAGTACCCCATGCAGAGACTGGCGAAAAACACTTTCGTTTGAAAAAGGTTGCCAAGCTTCCAAAAACTACTAGTTTGCTGAAATCTCAGCAAATATTTTTTCACCAAATCTTGATGATACTTGGTGGTAATGATCAGTTCACTAAGCCCACTTGGCTGCCCAATTTTTACTCTTCTAGGTTCAAGCGTTCGTTTCCAGTAACACTTTGAATTTTTAGGTTTCACTCTGTTTTCTGCTATATAGATAGATGTGTTTGAAACTCTAAATCAAACACGGTTTGTGGTAGCTCCTTGAAACTTGACCAAATGAAGTAGTTCTATGTTCGATGTCTATGGTTTGTTTCCTCTTGAAGTACACCAGGCAGAAAAACACTTTCGTTTGAAAGAAGTGGCCAAGCTTCCAAAAAACTACTAGTTTGCTTAAATCTCAGCAAAACTTTGTTCACCAAAACTTAATGATACTTGGTGGTAATGATCAGTTCACTAATCCCACTTGGCTACCCAATTTTTATTCTTCTAGGTTGAAGCATTCGTTTCCAGTAACAGTTTGAAGTTTTGGGTTTCACTCTGTTTTCTCCTACATAGATAGATGTGTTTGGAATTCTAAATCAAACACGGTTTGTGCTAGCTCCTTGAAACTTGACCAAATGAAGTAGTTCTAAGTTCTATCTCTATGGTTTGTTTCCTCTTGAAGTACCCCATGCAGAGACTGGCGAAAAACACTTTCTTTTGAAAGGGGTTGCCAAGCTTCCAAAAAACTACTCGTTTGCTGAAATCTCAGCAAACATTTTTTCACCAACTCTTGATGATACTTGGTGGTAATGATCAGTTCACTAAGCCCACTTGGCTGCCCAATTTTCACTCTTCTAGGTTCAAGCGTTCGTTTCCAGTAACACTTTGAATTTTTATGTTTCACTCTGTTTTCTGCTATATAGATAGATGTGTTTGAAACTCTAAATCAAACACGGTTTGTGCTAGCTCCGTGAAACTTGACAAAATGAAGTAGTTCTAAGTTCTATCTCTATGGTTTGTTTCTCTTGAAGTACCCCATGCAGAGACTGGCGAAAAACACTTTCGTTTGAAAGGGGTTGCCAAGCTTCCAAAAAACTACTAGTTTGCTGAAATCTCAGCAAACATTTTTCACCAAATCTTGATGATACTTGGTGGTAATGATCAGTTCACTAATCCCACTTGGCTGCCAAATTTTTATTCTTCTAGGTTGAAGCATTCGTTTCCAGTAACAGTTTGAATTTTTAGGTTTCACTCTGTTTTTTCCTACATAGATAGCTGTGTTTGGAATTCTAAATCAAACACGGTTTGTGCTAGCTCCTTGAAACTTGACCAAATGAAGTAGTTCTAAGTTCTATCTCTATGGTTTGCTTCCTCTTGAAGTACCCCATGCAGAGACTTGCGAGGAACACTTTCGTTTGAAAGGGGTTGCCAAGCTTCCAAAAAACTACTAGTTTGCTGAAATCTCAGCAAACATTTTTTCACCAAATCTTGATGATACTTGGTGGTAATGATCAGTTCACTACGCCCACTTGGATGCCCAATTTTCACTCTTCTAGGTTCAAGCGTTCGTTTCCAGTAACACTTTGAAATTTTAGGTTTCACTCTGTTTTCTGCTATATAGATAGATGTGTTTAAAACTCTAAATCAAACACGGTTTGTGCTAGCTCCGTGAAACTTGACAAAATGAAGTAGTTCTAAGTTCTATCTCTATGGTTTGTTTCCTCTTGAAGTACCCCATGCAGAGACTGGCGAAGAACACATTCATTTGAAAGGGGTTGCCAAGCTTCCAAAAAACTTCTCGTTTGCTGAAATCTCAGCAAACATTTTTTCACAAAATCTTGATGATACTTGGTGGTAATGATCAGTTCACGAAGCCCACTTGGCTGCCCAATTTTCACTCTTCTAGTTTCAAGCGTTCGTTTCCAGTAACATTTTGAATTTTTAGGTTTCACTCTGTTTTCTGTTATATAGATAGATGTGTTTGAAACTCTAAATCAAACACGGTTTGTGCTAGCTCCTTGAAACTTGACAAAATGAAGTAGTTCTAAGTTCTATCTCTATGGTTTGTTTCCTCTTGAAGTACCCCATGCAGAGACTGGCGAAAAACACTTTCGTTTGAAAAGGGTTGCCAAGCTTCCAAAAAACTACTCGTTTGCTGAAATCTCAGCAAACATTTTTTCACCAAATCTTGATGATACTTGGTGGTAATGATCAGTTCACTAATCCCACTTGGCTGCCCAACTTTCACTCTTCTAAGTTCAAGCGTTCGTTTCCAGTAACAGTTTGAATTTTTAGGTTTCACTCTGTTTTCTGTTATATAGATAGATGTGTTTGAAACTCTAAATCAAACACGGTTTGTGCTAGCTCCGTGAAACTTGACCAAATGAAGTAGTTCTAAGTTCTATCTCTACGGTTTGTTTCCTCTTGAAGTACCCCATGCAGAGACTGGCGAAAAACACTTTCGTTTGAAAGGGATTGCCAAGCTTCCAAAAAACTACTAGTTTTCTGAAATCTCAGCAAACATTTTTTCACCAAATCTTGATGATACTTGGTGGTAATGATCAGTTCACTAATCCCACTTTTCAGCCCAAATTTTATTCTTCTAGGTTGAAGCTTTCGTTTCCAGTAACAGTTTGAATTTTTAGGTTTCACTCTGTTTTCTCCTACATAGATAGCTGTGTTTGGAATTCTAAATCAAACACGGTTTGTGCTAGCTCCTTGAAACTTGACCAAATGAAGTAGTTCTAAGTTCTATATCTATGGTTTGTTTCCTCTTGAAGTACCCCATGCAGAGACTGGCGAAAAACACTTTTGTTTGAAAGGGGTTGCCAAGCTTCCAAAAAACTACTCGTTTGCTTAAATCTCAGCAAATATTTTTTCACCAAATCTTGATGATACTTGGTGGTAATGATCAGTTCACTAATCCCACTTGGCTGCCCAACTTTCACTCTTCTAGGTTCAAGCGTTCGTTTCCAGTAACAATTTGAATTTTTAGGTTTCACTCTGTTTTCTGCTATATAGATAGATATGTTTGAAACTCTAAATCAAACATGGTTTGTGCTTGCTCCTTGAAACTTGACCAAATGAAGTAGTTCTAAGTTCTATCTCTATGGTTTGTTTCCTCTTGAAGTACACCATGCAGAGACTGGCACAAAACACTTTCGTTTGAAAGGGGTTGCCAAGCTTCCAAAAAACTACTAGTTTGCTGAAATCTCAGGAAACATTTTTTCACCAAATCTTGATGATACTTGGTGGTAATGATCAGTTGACTAAGCCCACTTGGTGGCCCAATTTTTACTCTTCTAGGTTCAAGCGTTCGTTTCCAATAACACTTTGAATTTTTAGGTTTCACTCTGTTTTCTGCTATATAGATAGATGTGTTTGAAACTCTAAATCAAACACGGTTTGTGCTAGCTCCTTGAAACTTGACCAAATGAAGTAGTTCTATGTTCCAACTCTATGGTTTGTTTCCTCTTGAAGTACACCATGCAGAGACTGGCGAAAAACACTTTCGTTTGAAAGAAGTGGCCAAGCTTCCAAAAAACTACTAGTTTGCTGAAATCTCAGCAAAACTTTTTTCACCAAATCTTAATGATACTTGGTGGTAATGATCAGTTCACTAATCCCACTTGGCTACCCAATTTTTATTCTTCTAGGTTGAAGCATTTGTTTCCAGTAACAGTTTCAATTTTTAGGTTTCACTCTGTTTTCTCCTACATAGATAGATGTGTTTGGAATTCTAAATCAAACACGGTTTGTGCTAGCTACTTGAAACTTGACCAAATGAAGTAGTTCTAAGTTCTATCTCTATGGTTTGTTTCCTCTTGAAATACCCCATGCAGAGACTGGCGAAAAAAACTTTCGTTTGAAAGGGGTTTCCAAGCTTCCAAAAAACTACTAGTTTTCTGAAATCTCAGCAAACATTTTTTCACCAAATCTTGATGATACTTGGTGGTAATGATCAGTTCACTAATCCCACTTGGCTGCCCAACTTTCACTCTTCTAGGTTCAAGCGTTCGTTTTCAGTAACACTTTGAATTTTTAGGTTTCACTCTGTTTTCTGCTATATAGATAGATTTGTTTGAAACTCTGAATCAAACACGGTTTTCGCTAGCTCCGTGAAGCTTGACAAAATGAAGTAGTTCTAAGTTCTATCTCTATGGTTTGTTTCTTCTTGAAGTACCCCATGCAGAGACTGGCGAAAAACACTTTCGTTTGAAAGGGGTTGCCAAGCTTCCAAAAAACTACTAGTTTGCTGAAATCTCAGCAAACATTTTTTCACCAAATCTTGATGATACTTGGTGGTAATGATCAGTTCACTAAGCCCACTTGGCTGCCCAATTTTTACTCTTCTAGGTTCCAGCGTTCGTTTCCAGTAACAGTTTGAATTTTTAAGTTTCACTCTGTTTTCTGCTATATAGATAGATGTGTTTGGAATTCTAAATCAAACACGGTTTGTGCTAGCTCTTTGAAACTTGACCAAATGAAGTAGTTCTAAGTTCTATCTCTATGGTTAGTTTCCTCTTGAAGTACCCCATGCAGAGACTGGAGAAAAACACTTTCGTTTGAAAGGGGTTGCCAAGCTTCCAAAAAACTACTAGTTTGCTGAAATCTCAGCAAATATTTTTTCACCAAAACTTGATGATACTTGGTGGTAATGATCAGCTCACTAATTTCACTTGGCTGCCCAACTTTCATTCTTCTAGGTTCAAGCGTTCGTTTCCAGTAACAGTTTGAATTTTTAGGTTTCACTCTGTTTTCTGCTATATAGATAGATGTGTTTGAAACTCTAAATCAAACACGGTTTGTGCTTGCTCCTTGAAACTTGACCAAATGAAGTAGTTCTAAGTTCTATCTCTATGGTTTGTTTTCTCTTGAAGTACCCCATGCAGAGACTGGCGAAAAACACTTTCGTTTGAAAGGGGTGGCCAAGCTTCCAAAAAACTACTAGTTTGCTGAAATCTCAGCAAACATTTTTTCACCAAATCTTGATGATACTTGGTGGTAATGATCAGTTCACTAATCCCACTTGGCTGCCCAATTTTTACTCTTCTAGGTTCAAGCGTTCGTTTCCAGTAACACTTTAAAATTTTAGGTTTCACTCTGTTTTCTGCTATATAGATAGATGTGTTTGAAACTCTAAATCAAACACGGTTTGTGCTAGCTCCTTGAAACTTGACGAAATGAAGTAGTTCTATGTTCCATCTCTATGGTTTGTTTCCTCTTGAAGGACACCATGCAGAGACTGGCGAAAAACACTTTCGTTTGTAAGAAGTGGCCAAGCTTCAAAAAAACTACTAGTTTGCTGAAATCTAGGCAAAACTTTTTTTCACCAAATCTTAATGATACTTGGTGGTAATGATCAGTTCACTAATCCCACTTGGCTGCCCAACTTTTACTCTTCTAGATTCAAGCGTTCGTTTCCAGTAACACTTTGAATTTTTAGGTTTCACTCTGTTTTCTGCTATATAGATAGATGTGTTTGAAACTCTAAATCAAACACGGTTTGTGCTAGCTCCTTGAAACTTGGCCAAATGAAGTAGTTCTAAGTTCTATCTCTATGGTGTGTTCCCTCTTGAAGTACCCCATGCAGAGACTGGCGAAAAACACTTTCGTTTGAAAAAGGTTGCCAAGCTTCCAAAAAACTACTAGTTTGCTGAAATCTCAGCAAATATTTTTTCACCAAATCTTGATGATACTTGGTGGTAATGATCAGTTCACTAAGCCCACTTGGCTGCCCAATTTTTACTCTTCTAGGTTCAAGCGTTCGTTTCCAGTAACACTTTGAATTTTTAGGTTTCACTCTGTTTTCTGCTATATAGATAGATGTGTTTGAAACTCTAAATCAAACACGGTTTGTGGTAGCTCCTTGAAACTTGACCAAATGAAGTAGTTCTATGTTCGATGTCTATGGTTTGTTTCCTCTTGAAGTACACCAGGCAGAAAAACACTTTCGTTTGAAAGAAGTGGCCAAGCTTCCAAAAAACTACTAGTTTGCTTAAATCTCAGCAAAACTTTGTTCACCAAATCTTAATGATACTTGGTGGTAATGATCAGTTCACTAATCCCACTTGGCTACCCAATTTTTATTCTTCTAGGTTGAAGCATTCGTTTCCAGTAACAGTTTGAAGTTTTAGGTTTCACTCTGTTTTCTCCTACATAGATAGATGTGTTTGGAATACTAAATCAAACACGGTTTGTGCTAGCTCCTTGAAACTTGACCAAATGAAGTAGTTCTAAGTTCTATCTCTATGGTTTGTTTCCTCTTGAAGTACCCCATGCAGAGACTGGCGAAAAACACTTTCTTTTGAAAGGGGTTGCCAAGCTTCCAAAAAACTACTAGTTTGCTGAAATCTCAGCAAACATTTTTTCACCAAATCTTGATGATACTTGGTGGTAATGATCAGTTCACTAATCCCACTTGGCTGCCCAACTTTCACTCTTCTATGTTCAAGCGTTCGTTTCCAGTAACAGTTTGAATTTTTAGGTTTCACTCTGTTTTCTGCTATATAGATAGATGTCTTTGAAACTCTAAATCAAACATGGTTTGTGCTAACTCCGTGAAACTTGACAAAATGAAGTAGTTCTAAGTTCTATCTCTATGGTTTGTTTCCTCTTGAAGTACCCCATGCAGAGACTGGCGAAAAACACTTTCGTTTGAAAGGGGTTGCCAAGCTTCCAAAAAACTACTCGTTTGCTGAAATCTCAGCAAACATTTTTTCACCAACTCTTGATGATACTTGGTGGTAATGATCAGTTCACTAAGCCCACTTGGCTGCCCAATTTTCACTCTTCTAGGTTCAAGCGTTCGTTTCCAGTAACACTTTGAATTTTTATGTTTCACTCTGTTTTCTGCTATATAGATAGATGTGTTTGAAACTCTAAATCAAACACGGTTTGTGCTAGCTCCGTGAAACTTGACAAAATGAAGTAGTTCTAAGTTCTATCTCTATGGTTTGTTTCCTCTTGAAGTACCCCATGCAGAGACTGGCGAAGAACACTTTCGTTTGAAAGGGGTTGCCAAGCTTCCAAAAAACTTCTCCTTTGCTGAAATCTCAGCAAACATTTTTTCACCAAATCTTGATGATACTTGGTGGTAATGATCAGTTCACTAAGCCCACTTGGCTGCCCAATTTTTACTCTTCTAGGTTCAAGCGTTCGTTTCCAGTAACACTTTGAAATTTTAGGTTTCACTCTGTTTTCTGCTATATAGATAGATGTCTTTGAAACTCTAAATCAAACACGGTTTGTGCTAGCTCCTTGAAACTTGACAAAATGAAGTAGTTGTAAGTTCTAACTCTATGGTTTGTTTCCTCTTGAAGTACCCCATGCAGAGACTGGCGAAAAACACTTTCGTTTGAAAGGGGTTGCCAAGCTTCCAAAAAACTACTAGTTTGCTGAAATCTCAGCAAACATTTTTTCACCAAATCTTGATGATACTTGGTGGTAATGATCAGTTCACTAATCCCACTTGGCTGCCAAATTTTTATTCTTCTAGGTTGAAGCATTCGTTTCCAGTAACAGTTTGAATTTTTAGGTTTCACTCTGTTTTTTCCTACATAGATAGCTGTGTTTGGAATTCTAAATCAAACACGGTTTGTGCTAGCTCCTTGAAACTTGACCAAATGAAGTAGTTCTAAGTTCTATCTCTATGGTTTGCTTCCTCTTGAAGTACCCCATGCAGAGACTGGCGAGGAACACTTTCGTTTGAAAGGGGTTGCCAAGCTTCCAAAAAACTACTAGTTTGCTGAAATCTCAGCAAACATTTTTTCACCAAATCTTGATGATACTTGGTGGTAATGATCAGTTCACTACGCCCACTTGGATGCCCAATTTTCACTCTTCTAGGTTCAAGCGTTCGTTTCCAGTAACACTTTGAAATTTTAGGTTTCACTCTGTTTTCTGCTATATAGATAGATGTGTTTAAAACTCTAAATCAAACACGGTTTGTGCTAGCTCCGTGAAACTTGACAAAATGAAGTAGTTCTAAGTTCTATCTCTATGGTTTGTTTCCTCTTGAAGTACCCCATGCAGAGACTGGCGAAGAACACATTCATTTGAAAGGGGTTGCCAAGCTTCCAAAAAACTTCTCGTTTGCTGAAATCTCAGCAAACATTTTTTCACAAAATCTTGATGATACTTGGTGGTAATGATCAGTTCACGAAGCCCACTTGGCTGCCCAATTTTCACTCTTCTAGTTTCAAGCGTTCGTTTCCAGTAACATTTTGAATTTTTAGTTTTCACTCTGTTTTCTGTTATATAGATAGATGTGTTTGAAACTCTAAATCAAACACGGTTTGTGCTAGCTCCTTGAAACTTGACAAAATGAAGTAGTTCTAAGTTCTATCTCTATGGTTTGTTTCCTCTTGAAGTACCCCATGCAGAGACTGGCGAAAAACACTTTCGTTTGAAAAGGGTTGCCAAGCTTCCAAAAAACTACTCGTTTGCTGAAATCTCAGCAAACATTTTTTCACCAAATCTTGATGATACTTGGTGGTAATGATCAGTTCACTAATCCCACTTGGCTGCCCAACTTTCACTCTTCTAGGTTCAAGCGTTCGTTTCCAGTAACAGTTTGAATTTTTAGGTTTCACTCTGTTTTCTGTTATATAGATAGATGTGTTTGAAACTCTAAATCAAACACGGTTTGTGCTAGCTCCGTGAAACTTGACAAAATGAAGTAGTTCTAAGTTCTATCTCTATGGTTTGTTTCCTCTTGAAGTACCCCATGCAGAGACTGGCGAAGAACACTTTCGTTTGAAAGGGGTTGCCAAGCTTCCAAAAAACTACTAGTTTGCTGAAATCTCAGCAAACATTTTTTCACCAAATCTTGATGATACTTGGTGGTAATGATCAGTTCACTAAGCCCACTTGGCTGCCCAATTTTCACTCTTCTAGGTTCAAGCATTCGTTTCCAGTAACACTTTGAATTTTTAGGTTTCACTCTGTTTTCTGCTATATAGATAGATGTGTTTGAAACTCTAAATCAAACACGGTTTTGTGCTAGCTCCTTGAAACTTGAGCAAATGAAGTAGTTCTAAGTTCTATCTCTATGGTTTGTTTCCTCTTGAAGTACCCCATGCAGAGACTGGCGAAAAACACTTTCGTTTGAAAGGGGTTGCCAAGCTTCCAAAAAACTACTAGTTTGCTGAAATCTCAGCAAACATTTTTTCACCAAATCTTGATGATACTTGGTGGTAATGATCAGTTCACTAAGCCCACTTGGCTGCCCAAACTTTCACTCTTCTAGGTTCAAGCGTTCGTTTCCAGTAAACACTTTGAATTTTTAGGTTTCACTCTGTTTTCTGCTATATAGATAGATGTGTTTGAAACTCTAAATCAAACACGGTTTGTGCTAGCTCCGTGAAACTTGACACAATGAAGTAGTTCTAAGTTCTATCTCTATGGTTTGTTTCCTCTTGAAGTACCCCATGCAGAGACTGGCGAAGAACACTTTCGTTTGAAAGGGGTTGCCAAGCTTCCAAAAAACTTCTCCTTTGCTGAAATCTCAGCAAACATTTTTTCACCAAATCTTGATGATACTTGGTGGTAATGATCAGTTCACTAAGCCCACTTGGCTGCCCAATTTTTACTCTTCTAGGTTCAAGCGTTCGTTTCCAGTAACACTTTGAAATTTTAGGTTTTCACTCTGTTTTCTGCTATATAGATAGATGTCTTTGAAACTCTAAATCAAACACGGTTTGTGCTAGCTCCTTGAAACTTGACAAAATGAAGTAGTTGTAAGTTCTAACTCTATGGTTTGTTTCCTCTTGAAGTACCCCATGCAGAGACTGGCGAAAAACACTTTCGTTTGAAAGGGGTTGCCAAGCTTCCAAAAAACTACTAGTTTGCTGAAATCTCAGCAAACATTTTTTCACCAAATCTTGATGATACTTGGTGGTAATGATCAGTTCACTACGCCCACTTGGATGCCCAATTTTCACTCTTCTAGGTTCAAGCGTTCGTTTCCAGTAACACTTTGAAATTTTAGGTTTCACTCTGTTTTCTGCTATATAGATAGATGTGTTTAAAACTCTAAATCAAACACGGTTTGTGCTAGCTCCGTGAAACTTGACAAAATGAAGTAGTTCTAAGTTCTATCTCTATGGTTTGTTTCCTCTTGAAGTACCCCATGCAGAGACTGGCGAAGAACACATTCATTTGAAAGGGGTTGCCAAGCTTCCAAAAAACTTCTCGTTTGCTGAAATCTCAGCAAACATTTTTTCACAAAATCTTGATGATACTTGGTGGTAATGATCAGTTCACGAAGCCCACTTGGCTGCCCAATTTTCACTCTTCTAGATTCAAGCGTTCGTTTCCAGTAACATTTTGAATTTTTAGGTTTCACTCTGTTTTCTGTTATATAGATAGATGTGTTTTGAAACTCTAAATCAAACACGGTTTGTGCTAGCTCCTTGAAACTTGACAAAATGAAGTAGTTCTAAGTTCTATCTCTATGGTTTGTTTCCTCTTGAAGTACCCCATGCAGAGACTGGCGAAAAACACTTTCGTTTGAAAAGGGTTGCCAAGCTTCCAAAAAACTACTCGTTTGCTGAAATCTCAGCAAACATTTTTTCACCAAATCTTGATGATACTTGGTGGTAATGATCAGTTCACTAATCCCACTTGGCTGCCCAACTTTCACTCTTCTAGGTTCAAGCGTTCGTTTCCAGTAACAGTTTTGAATTTTTAGGTTTCACTCTGTTTTCTGTTATATAGATAGATGTGTTTGAAACTCTAAATCAAACACGGTTTGTGCTAGCTCCGTGAAACTTGACAAAATGAAGTAGTTCTAAGTTCTATCTCTATGGTTTGTTTCCTCTTGAAGTACCCCATGCAGAGACTGGCGAAGAACACTTTCGTTTGAAAGGGGTTGCCAAGCTTCCAAAAAACTACTAGTTTGCTGAAATCTCAGCAAACATTTTTTTCACCAAATCTTGATGATACTTGGTGGTAATGATCAGTTCACTAAGCCCACTTGGCTGCCCAATTTTCACTCTTCTAGGTTCAAGCATTCGTTTCCAGTAACACTTTGAATTTTTAGGTTTCACTCTGTTTTCTGCTATATAGATAGATGTGTTTGAAACTCTAAATCAAACACGGTTTGTGCTAGCTCCTTGAAACTTGAGCAAATGAAGTAGTTCTAAGTTCTATCTCTATGGTTTGTTTCCTCTTGAAGTACCCCATGCAGAGACTGGCGAAAAACACTTTCGTTTGAAAGGGGTTGCCAAGCTTCCAAAAAACTACTAGTTTGCTGAAATCTCAGCAAACATTTTTTCACCAAATCTTGATGATACTTGGTGGTAATGATCAGTTCACTAAGCCCACTTGGCTGCCCAACTTTCACTCTTCTAGGTTCAAGCGTTCGTTTCCAGTAACACTTTGAATTTTTAGGTTTCACTCTGTTTTCTGCTAATATAGATAGATGTGTTTGAAACTCTAAATCAAACAAGGTTTGTGCTAGCTCCGTGAAACTTGACACAATGAAGTAGTTCTAAGTTCTATCTCTATGGTTTGTTTCCTCTTGAAGTACAGCATGCAGAGACTGGCGAAGAACACTTTCGTTTGAAAGGGGTTGCCAAGCTTCCAAAAAACTTCTCGTTTGCTGAAATCTCAGCAAACATTTTTTCACCAAATCTTGATGATACTTGGTGGTAATGATCAGTTCACTAAGCCCACTTGGCTGCCCAATTTTCACTCTTCTAGGTTCAAGCGTTCGTTTCCAGTAACACTTTGAATTTTTAGGTTTCACTCTGTTTTCTGCTATATAGATAGATGTGTTTGAAACTCTAAATCAAACACGGTTTGTGCTAGCTCCTTGAAACTTGAGCAAATTAAGTAGTTCTAAGTTCTATCTCTATGGTTTGTTTCCTCTTGAATTACCCCATGCATAGACTGGCGAAAAACACTTTCGTTTGAAAGGGGTTGCCAAGCTTCCAAAAAACTACCCGTTTGCTGAAATCTCAGCAAATATTTTTTCACCAAATCTTGATGATACTTGGTGGTAATGATCAGTTCACTAAGCCCACTTGGCTGCCCAACTTTCACTCTTCTAGGTTCACGCGTTCGTTTCCAGTAACAGTGTGAATTTTTAGGTTTCACTCTGTTTTCTGCTATATAGATAGATGTGTTTGAAACTCTAAATCAAACACGGTTTGTGCTTGCTCCGTGAAACTTGACAAAATGAAGTAGTTCTAAGTTCTATCTCTATGGTTTGCTTCCTCTTGAAGTACCCCATGCAGAGACTGGCGAAGAACACTTTCGTTTGAAAGGGGTTGCCAAGCTTCCAAAAAACTTCAAGTTTGCTGAAATCTCAGCAAACATTTTTTCACCAAATCTTGATGATACTTGGTGGTAATGATCAGTTCACTAATCCCACTTGGCTGCCCAACTATCACTCTTCTAGTTTCAAGTGTTCGTTTCCAGTAACACTTTGAATTTTTAGGTTTCACTCTGTTTTCTGTTATATAGATAGATATGTTTGAAACTCTAAATCAAACACGGTTTGTGCTAGCTCCTTGAAACTTGACAAAATGAAGTAGTTCTAAGTTCTATCTCTATGGTTTGTTTCCTATTGAAGTACCCCATGCAGAGACTGGCGAAAAACACTTTCGTTTGAAAGGGGTTGCCAAGCTTCCAAAAAACTACTAGTTTTCTGAAATCTCAGCAAACATTTTTTCACCAAATCTTGATGATACTTGGTGGTAATGATCAGTTCACTAATCCCACTTGGCTGCCCAACTTTCACTCTTCTAGGTTCAAGCGTTCGTTTCCAGTAACAGTTTGAATTTTTAGGTTTCACTCTTTTTTCTGCTATATAGATAGATGTGTTTGAAACTCTAAATCAAACACGGTTTGTGCTAGCTCCGTGAAACTTGACAAAATGAAGTAGTACTAAGTTCTATCTCTATGGTTTGTTTCCTCTTGAAGTACCCCATGCAGAGACTGGCGAAGAACACTTTCGTTTGAAAGGGGTTGCCAAGCTTCCAAAAAACTACTAGTTTGCTGAAATCTCAGCAAACATTTTTTCACCAAATCTTGATGATACTTGGTGGTAATGATCAGTTCACTAATCCCACTTGGCTGCCCAATTTTTACTCTTCTAGGTTCAAGCGTTCGTTTCCAGTAACACTTTGAATTTTTACCTTTCACTCTGTTTTCTGCCATATAGATAGATGTGTTTGAAACTCTAAATCAAACACGGTTTGTGCTAGCTCCTTGAAACTTGACGAAATGAAGTAGTTCTATGTTCCATCTCTATGGTTTGTTTCCTCTTGAAGTACACCATGCAGAGACTGGCGAAAAACACTTTCGTTTGAAAGAATTGGCCAAGCTTCCAAAAAACTACTAGTTTGCTGAAATCTCAGCAAAACTTTTTTCACCAAATCTTAATGATACTTGGTGGTAATGATCAGTTCACTAAGCCCACTTGGCTGCCCAATTTTTACTCTTCTAGGTTCAAGCGTTCGTTTCCAGTAACACTTTGAAATTTTAGGTTTCACTCTGTTTTCTGCT
The DNA here is from genome assembly GCF_048772815.1 of Callospermophilus lateralis. NCBI lineage: Eukaryota > Metazoa > Chordata > Mammalia > Rodentia > Sciuridae > Callospermophilus > Callospermophilus lateralis. Next base: position 24,925 of record NW_027513909.1, read on the forward strand.
ATATAGATAGATGTGTTTGAAACTCTAAATCAAACACGGTTTGTGCTAGCTCCTTGAAACTTGACCAAATGAAGTAGTTCTATGTTCTATCTCTATGGTTTGTTTCCTCTTGAAGTACCCCATGCAGAGACTGGCACAAAACACTTTCGTTTGAAAGAAGTGGCCAAGCTTCCAAAAAACTACTAGTTTGCTGAAATCTCAGCAAATATTTTTTCACCAAATCTTAATGATACTTGGTGGTAATGATCAGTTCACTAACCCCACTTGGCTGCCCAATTTTTACTCTTCTAGGTTCAAGCGTTCGTTTCCAGTAACACTTTGAATTTTTAGGTTTCATTCTGTTTTCTGCTATATAGATAGATGTGTTTGAAACTCTAAATCAAACACGGTTTGTGGTAGCTCCTTGAAACTTGACCAAATGAAGTAGTTCTATGTTCGATGTCTATGGTTTGTTTCCTCTTGAAGTACACCATGCAGAAAAACACTTTCGTTTGAAAGAAGTGGCCAAGCTTCCAAAAAACTACTAGTTTGCTGAAATCTCAGCAAACATTTTTTCACCAAATCTTGATGATACTTGGTGGTAATGATCAGTTCACTAATCCCACTTGGCTGCCCAACTTTCACTCTTCTAGGTTCAAGCGTTCGTTTCCAGTAACAGTTTGAATTTTTAGGTTTCACTCTGTTTTCTGCTATATAGATAGATGTGTTTGAATCTCTAAATCAAACACGGTTTGTGCTAGCTCCGTGAAACTTGACAAAATGAAGTAGTTCTAAGTTCTATCTCTATGGTTTGTTTCCTCTTGAAGTCCCCCATGCAGAGACTGGCGAAGAACACTTTCGTTTGAAAGGGGTTGCCAAGCTTCCAAAAAACTACTAGTTTGCTGAAATCTCAGCAAACATTTTTTCACCAATCTTGATGATACTTGGTGGTAATGATGAGTTCACTAAGCCCACTTGGCTGCCCAATTTTCACTCTTCTAGGTTCAAGGGTTCGTTTCCAGTAACACTTTGAATTTTTAGGTTTCACTCTGTTTTCTGCTATATAGATAGATGTGTTTGAAACTCTAAATCAAACACGGTTTGTGCTAGCTCCGTGAAACTTGACAAAATGAAGTAGTTCTAAGTTCTATCTCTATGGTTTGTTTCCTCTTGAAGTACCCCATGCAGAGACAGCCGAAGAACACTTTCGTTTGAAAGGGGTTGCCAAGCTTCCAAAAAACTTCAAGTTTGCTGAAATCTCAGCAAACATTTTTTCACCAAATCTTGATGATACTTGGTGGTAATGATCAGTTCACTAAGCCCACTTGGCTGCCCAATTTTCACTCTTCTAGGTTCAAGCGTTCGTTTCCAGTAACACTTTGAATTTTTAGGTTTCACTCTGTTTTCTGTTATATAGATAGATGTGTTTGAAACTATAAATCAAACACGGTTTGTGCTAGCTCCTTGAAACTTGACAAAATGAAGTAGTTCTAAGTTCTATAACTATGGTTTGTTTCCTTTTGAAGTACCCCATGCAGAGACTGGCGAAAAACACTTTCGTTTGAAAGGGGTTGCCAAGCTTCCAAAAAACTACTAGTTTGCTGAAATCTCAGCAAACATTTTTTCACCAAATCTTGATGATACTTGGTGGTAATGATCAGTTCACTAAGCCCACTTGGCTGCCCAACTTTCACTCTTCTAGGTTCAAGCGTTCGTTTCCAGTAACAGTGTGAATTTTTAGGTTTCACTCTGTTTTCTGCTATATAGATAGATGTGTTTGAAACTCTAAATCAAACACGGTTTGTGCTAGCTCCTTGAAACTTGACAAAATGAAGTAGTTCTAAGTTCTATCTCTATGGTTTGTTTCCTCTTGAAGTACCCCATGCAGAGACTGGCGAAAAACACTTTCGTTTGAAAGGGGTTGCCAAGCTTCCAAAAAACTACTAGTTTGCTGAAATCTCAGCAAACATTTTTTCACCAAATCTTGATGATACTTGGTGGTAATGATCAGTTCACTAATCCCACTTGGCTGCCCAACTTTCACTCTTCTAGGTTCAAGCGTTCGTTTCCAGTAACACTTTGAATTTTTAGGTTTCTTCTGTTTTCTGTTATATAGATAGATGTGTTTGAAACTCTAAATCAAACACGGTTTGTGCTAGCTCCTTGAAACTTGACAAAATGAAGTAGTTCTAAGTTCTATAACTATGGTTTGTTTCCTTTTGAAGTACCCCATGCAGAGACTGGCGAAAAACACTTTCGTTTGAAAGGGGTTGCAAAGCTTCCAAAAAACTACTAGTTTGCTGAAATCTCAGCAAACATTTTTTCACCAAACTTGATGATACTTGGTGGTAATGATCAGTTCACTAATCCCACTTGGCTGCCCAACTTTCACTCTTCTAGGTTCAAGCGTTCGTTTCCAGTAACAGTTTGAATTTTTAGGTTTCACTCTGTTTTCTGTTATATAGATAGATGTGTTTGAAACTCTAAATCAAACACGGTTTGTGCTAGCTCCGTGAAACTTGACAAAATGAAGTAGTTCTAAGTTCTATCTCTATGGTTTGTTTCCTCTTGAAGTACCCCATGCAGAGACTGGCGAAGAACACTTTCGTTTGAAAGGGGTTGCCAAGCTTCCAAAAAACTACTAGTTTGCTGCAATCTCAGCAAACATTTTTTCACCAAATCTTGATGATACTTGGTGGTAATGATCAGTTCACTAAGCCCACTTGGCTGCCCAATATTCACTCTTCTAGGTTCAAGCGTTCGTTTCCAGTAACACTTTGAATTTTTAGGTTTCACTCTGGTTTCTGCTATATAGATAGATGTGTTTGAAACTCTAAATCAAAAACGGTTTGTGCTAGCTCCTTGAAACTTGAGCAAATGAAGTAGTTCTAAGTTCTATCTCTATGGTTTGTTTCCTCTTGAAGTACCCCATGCAGAGACTGGCGAAAAACACTTTCATTTGAAAGGGGTTGCCAAGCTTCCAAAAAACTACTAGTTTGCTGAAATCTCAGCAAACATTTTTTCACCAAATCTTGATGATACATGGTGGTAATGATCAGTTCACTAAGCCCACTTGGCTGCCCAATTTTTACTCTTCTAGGTTCAAGCGTTCGTTTCCAGTAACAGTGTGAATTTTTAGGTTTCACTCTGTTTTCTGCTATATAGATAGATGTGTTTGAAACTCTAAATCAAACACGGTTTGTGCTAGCTCCGTGAAACTTGACAAAATGAAGTAGTTCTAAGTTCTATCTCTATGGTTTGTTTCCTCTTGAAGTACCCCATGCAGAGACTGGCGAAGAACACTTTCTTTGAAAGGGGTTGCCAAGCTTCCAAAAAACTACTAGTTTGCTGAAATCTCAGCAAACATTTTTTCACCAAATCTTGATGATACTTGGTGGTAATGATCAGTTCACTAATCCCACTTGGCTGCCCAACTTTCACTCTTCTAGGTTCAAGCGTTCGTTTCCAGTAACACTTTGAATTTTTAGGTTTCACTCTGTTTTCTGTTATATAGATAGATGTTTTTGAAACTCTAAACAAATACGGTTTGTGCTAGCTCCTTGAAACTTGACAAAATGAAGTAGTTCTAAGTTCTATCTCTATGGTTTGTTTCCTCTAAAGTACCCCATGCAGAGACTGGCGAAGAACACTTTCTTTGAAAGGGGTTGCCAAGCTTCCAAAAAACTACTAGTTTGCTGAAATCTCAGCAAACATTTTTTCACCAAATCTTGATGATACTTGGTGGTAATGATCAGTTCACTAAGCCCACTTGGCTGCCCAATTTTCACTCTTCTAGGTTCATGCGTTCGTTTCCAGTAACACTTTGAATTTTTAGGTTTCACTCTGTTTTCTGCTATATAGATAGATGTGTTTGAAACTCTAAATCAAACACGGTTTGTGCTAGCTCCGTGAAACTTGAGCAAATGAAGTAGTTCTAAGTTCTATCTCTATGGTTTGTTTCCTCTTGAAGTACCCCATGCAGAGACTGGGGAAAAACACTTTCATTTGAAAGGGGTTGCCAAGCTTCCAAAAAACTACTAGTTTGCTGAAATCTCAGCAAACATTTTTTCACCAAATCTTGATGATACTTGGTGGTAATGATCAGTTCACTAAGCCCATTTGGCTGCCCAACTTTCACTCTTCTAGGTTCAAGCGTTCGTTTCCAGTAACAGTTTGAATTTTTAGGTTTCACTCTGTTTTCTGCTATATAGATAGATGTGTTTGAAACTCTAAATCAAACACGGTTTGTGCTAGCTCCGTGAAACTTGACAAAATGAAGTAGTTCTAAGTTCTATCTCTATGGTTTGTTTCCTCTTGAAGTACCCCATGCAGAGACTGGCGAAGAACACTTTCGTTTGAAAGGGGTTGCCAAGCTTCCAAAAAACTACTCGTTTGCTGAAATCTCAGCAAACATTTTTTCACCAAAACTTGATGATACTTGGTGGTAATGATCAGTTCACTAAGCCCACTTGGCTGCCCAATTTTCACTCTTCTAGGTTCAAGAGTTCGTTTCCAGTAACACTTTGAAATTTTAGGTTTCACTCTGTTTTCTGCTATATAGATAGATGTGTTTGAAACTCTAAATCAAACACGGTTTGTGCTAGCTCCGTGAAACTTGACAAAATGAAGTAGTTCTAAGTTCTATCTCTATGGTTTGTTTCCTCTTGAAGTACCCCATGCAGAGACTGGCGAAAAACACTTTCGTTTGAAAGGGGTTGCCAAGCTTCCAAAAAACTACTAGTTTGCTGAAATCTCAGCAAATATTTTTTCACCAAATCTTGATGATACTTGGTGGTAATGATCAGTTCACTAAGCCCACTTGGCTGCCCAACTTTCACTCTTCTAGGTTCAAGCGTTCGTTTCCAGTAACACTTTGAATTTTTAGGTTTCACTCTGTTTTCTGCTATATAGATAGATGTCTTTGAAACTCTAAATCAAACACGGTTTGTGCTAGCTCCTTGAAACTTGAACAAATGAAGTAGTTCTAAGTTCTATCTCTATGGTTTGTTTCCTCTTGAAGTACCCCATGCAGAGACTGGCGAAAAACACTTTCGTTTTAAAGGGGTTGCCAAGCTTCCAAAAAACTACTAGTTTGCTGAAATCTCAGCAATCATTTTTTCACCAAAACTTGATGATACTTGGTGGTAATGATCAGTTCACTAAGCCCACTTGGCTGCCCAATTTTTACTCTTCTAGGTTCAAGCGTTTGTTTCCAGTAACACTTTGAAATTTTAGGTTTCACTCTGTTTTCTGCTATATAGATAGATGTGTTTGAAACTCTAAATCAAACACGGTTTGTGCTAGCTCCTTGAAACTTGACAAAATGAAGTAGTTCTAAGTTCTATCTCTATGGTTTGTTTCCTCTTGAAGTACCCCATGCAGAGACTGGCGAAAAACACTTTCGTTTGAAAGGGGTTGCCAAGCTTCCAAAAAACTACTAGTTTGCTGAAATCTCAGCAAACATTTTTTCACCAAATCTTGATGATACTTGGTGGTAATGATCAGTTCACTAATCCCACTTGGCTGCCCAACTTTCACTCTTCTAGGTTCAAGCGTTCGTTTCCAGTAACAGTTTGAATTTTTAGGTTTCACTCTGTTTTCTGCTATATAGATAGATGTGTTTGAAACTCTAAATCAAACACGGTTTGTGCTAGCTCCGTGAAACTTGACAAAATGAAGTAGTACTAAGTTCTATCTCTATGGTTTGTTTCCTCTTGAAGTACCACATGCAGAGACTGGCGAAAAACACTTTCGTTTGAAAGGGGTTGCCAAGCTTCCAAAAAACTACTAGTTTGCTGAAATCTCAGCAAACATTTTTTCACCAATCTTGATGATACTTGGTGGTAATGATCAGTTCACTAAGCCCACTTGGCTGCCCAATTTTCACTCTTCTAGGTTCAAGGGTTCGTTTCCAGTAACACTTTGAATTTTTAGGTTTCACTCTGTTTTCTGCTATATAGATAGATGTGTTTGAAACTCTAAATCAAACACGGTTTGTGCTAGCTCCGTGAAACTTGACAAAATGAAGTAGTTCTAAGTTCTATCTCTATGGTTTGTTTTCTCTTGAAGTACCCCATGCAGAGACAGCCGAAGAACACTTTCGTTTGAAAGGGGTTGCCAAGCTTCCAAAAAACTTCACGTTTGCTGAAATCTCAGCAAACATTTTTCACCAAATCTTGATGATACTTGGTGGTAATGATCAGTTCACTAAGCCCACTTGGCTGCCCAATTTTCACTCTTCTAGGTTCAAGCGTTCGTTTCCAGTAACACTTTGAATTTTTAGGTTTCTTCTGTTTTCTGTTATATAGATAGATGTGTTTGAAACTCTAAATCAAACACGGTTTGTGCTAGCTCCTTGAAACTTGACAAAATGAAGTAGTTCTAAGTTCTATAACTATGGTTTGTTTCCTTTTGAAGTACCCCATGCAGAGACTGGCGAAAAACACTTTCGTTTGAAAGGGGTTGCCAAGCTTCCAAAAAACTACTAGTTTGCTGAAATCTCAGCAAACATTTTTTCACCAAACTTGATGATACTTGGTGGTAATGATCAGTTCACTAATCCCACTTGGCTGCCCAACTTTCACTCTTCTAGGTTCAAGCGTTCGTTTCCAGTAACAGTTTGAATTTTTAGGTTTCACTCTGTTTTCTGTTATATAGATAGATGTGTTTGAAACTCTAAATCAAACACGGTTTGTGCTAGCTCCGTGAAACTTGACAAAATGAAGTAGTTCTAAGTTCTATCTCTATGGTTTGTTTCCTCTTGAAGTACCCCATGCAGAGACTGGCGAAGAACACTTTCGTTTGAAAGGGGTTGCCAAGCTTCCAAAAAACTACTAGTTTGCTGAAATCTCAGCAAACATTTTTTCACCAAATCTTGATGATACTTGGTGGTAATGATCAGTTCACTAAGCCCACTTGGCTGCCCAATTTTTACTCTTCTAGGTTCAAGCGTTCGTTTCCAGTAACAGTGTGAATTTTTAGGTTTCACTCTGTTTTCTGCTATATAGATAGATGTGTTTGAAACTCTAAATCAAACACGGTTTGTGCTAGCTCCGTGAAACTTGACAAAATGAAGTAGTTCTAAGTTCTATCTCTATGGTTTGTTTCCTCTTGAAGTACCCCATGCAGAGACTGGCGAAGAACACTTTCTTTGAAAGGGGTTGCCAAGCTTCCAAAAAACTACTAGTTTGCTGAAATCTCAGCAAACATTTTTTCACCAAATCTTGATGATACTTGGTGGTAATGATCAGTTCACTAAGCCCACTTGGCTGCCCAACTTTCACTCTTCTAGGTTCAAGCGTTCGTTTCCAGTAACACTTTGAATTTTTAGGTTTCACTCTGTTTTCTGTTATATAGATAGATGTTTTTGAAACTCTAAACAAATACGGTTTGTGCTAGCTCCTTGAAACTTGACAAAATGAAGTAGTTCTAAGTTCTATCTCTATGGTTTGTTTCCTCTTGAAGTACCCCATGCAGAGACTGGCGAAGAACACTTTCTTTGAAAGGGGTTGCCAAGCTTCCAAAAAACTACTAGTTTGCTGAAATCTCAGCAAACATTTTTTCACCAAATCTTGATGATACTTGGTGGTAATGATCAGTTCACTAAGCCCACTTGGCTGCCCAATTTTCACTCTTCTAGGTTCATGCGTTCGTTTCCAGTAACACTTTGAATTTTTAGGTTTCACTCTGTTTTCTGCTATATAGATAGATGTGTTTGAAACTCTAAATCAAACACGGTTTGTGCTAGCTCCGTGAAACTTGAGCAAATGAAGTAGTTCTAAGTTCTATCTCTATGGTTTGTTTCCTCTTGAAGTACCCCATGCAGAGACTGGGGAAAAACACTTTCATTTGAAAGGGGTTGCCAAGCTTCCAAAAAACTACTAGTTTGCTGAAATCTCAGCAAACATTTTTTCACCAAATCTTGATGATACTTGGTGGTAATGATCAGTTCACTAAGCCCATTTGGCTGCCCAACTTTCACTCTTCTAGGTTCAAGCGTTCGTTTCCAGTAACAGTTTGAATTTTTAGGTTTCACTCTGTTTTCTGCTATATAGATAGATGTGTTTGAAACTCTAAATCAAACACGGTTTGTGCTAGCTCCGTGAAACTTGACAAAATGAAGTAGTTCTAAGTTCTATCTCTATGGTTTGTTTCCTCTTGAAGTACCCCATGCAGAGACTGGCGAAGAACACTTTCGTTTGAAAGGGGTTGCCAAGCTTCCAAAAAACTACTCGTTTGCTGAAATCTCAGCAAACATTTTTTCACCAAAATTTGATGATACTTGGTGGTAATGATCAGTTCACTAAGCCCACTTGGCTGCCCAATTTTCACTCTTCTAGGTTCAAGAGTTCGTTTCCAGTAACACTTTGAAATTTTAGGTTTCACTCTGTTTTCTGCTATATAGATAGATGTGTTTGAAACTCTAAATCAAACACGGTTTGTGCTAGCTCCGTGAAACTTGACAAAATGAAGTAGTTCTAAGTTCTATCTCTATGGTTTGTTTCCTCTTGAAGTACCCCATGCAGAGACTGGCGAAAAACACTTTCGTTTGAAAGGGGTTGCCAAGCTTCCAAAAAACTACTAGTTTGCTGAAATCTCAGCAAACATTTTTTCACCAAATCTTGATGATACTTGGTGGTAATGATCAGTTCACTAAGCCCACTTGGCTGCCCAACTTTCACTCTTCTAGGTTCAAGCGTTCGTTTCCAGTAACACTTTGAATTTTTAGGTTTCACTCTGTTTTCTGCTATATAGATAGATGTCTTTGAAACTCTAAATCAAACACGGTTTGTGCTAGCTCCTTGAAACTTGAACAAATGAAGTAGTTCTAAGTTCTATCTCTATGGTTTGTTTCCTCTTGAAGTACCCCATGCAGAGACTGGCGAAAAACACTTTCGTTTTAAAGGGGTTGCCAAGCTTCCAAAAAACTACTAGTTTGCTGAAATCTCAGCAAACATTTTTTCACCAAAACTTGATGATACTTGGTGGTAATGATCAGTTCACTAAGCCCACTTGGCTGCCCAATTTTTACTCTTCTAGGTTCAAGCGTTTGTTTCCAGTAACACTTTGAAATTTTAGGTTTCACTCTGTTTTCTGCTATATAGATAGATGTGTTTGAAACTCTAAATCAAACACGGTTTGTGCTAGCTCCTTGAAACTTGACAAAATGAAGTAGTTCTAAGTTCTATCTCTATGGTTTGTTTCCTCTTGAAGTACCCCATGCAGAGACTGGCGAAAAACACTTTCGTTTGAAAGGGGTTGCTAAGCTTCCAAAAAACTACTAGTTTGCTGAAATCTCAGCAAACATTTTTTCACCAAATCTTGATGATACTTGGTGGTAATGATCAGTTCACTAATCCCACTTGGCTGCCCAATTTTTATTCTTCTAGGTTGAAGCATTCGTTTCCAGTAACAGTTTGAATTTTTAGGTTTCACTCTGTTTTCTCCTACATAGATAGCTGTGTTTGGAATTCTAAATCAAACACGGTTTGTGCTAGCTCCTTGAAACTTGACCAAATGAAGTAGTTCTATGTTCTATCTCTATGGTTTGTTTCCTCTTGAAGTACCCCATGCAGAGACTGGCGAAAAACACTTTCATTTGAAAGGGGTTGCCAAGCTTCCAAAAAACTACTAGTTTGCTCAAATCTCAGCAAACATTTTTTCACCAAATCTTGATGATACTTGGTGGTAATGATCAGTTCACTAAGCCCACTTGGCTGCCCAACTTTCACTCTTCTAGGTTCAAGCGTTCGTTTCCAGTAACAGTTTGAATTTTTAGGTTTCACTCTGTTTTCTGCTATATAGATAGATGTCTCCAAACTCTAAATCAAACACGGTTTGTGCTAGCTCCGTGAAACTTGACAAAATGAAGTAGTTCTAAGTTCTATCTCTATGGTTTGTTTCCTCTTGAAGTACCCCATGCAGAGACTGGCGAAAAACACTTTCGTTTGAAAGGGGTTGCCAAGCTTCCAAAAATCTTCTCGTTTGCTGAAATCTCAGCAAACATTTTTTCACCAAATCTTGATGATACTTGGTGGTAATGATCAGTTCACTAATCCCACTTGGCTGCCCAACTTTCACTCTTCTAGGTTCAAGCATTCGTTTCCAGTAACAGTTTGAATTTTTAGGTTTCACTCTGTTTTCTGTTATATAGATAGATGTGTTTGAAACTCTAAATCAAACACGGTTTGTGCTAGCTCCGTGAAACTTGACAAAATGAAGTAGTTCTAAGTTCTATCTCTATGGTTTGTTTCCTCTTGAAGTACCCCATGCAGAGACTGGCGAAGAACACTTTCGTTTGAAAGGGGTTGCCAAGCTTCCAAAAAACTACTCGTTTGCTGAAATCTCAGCAAACATTTTTTCACCAAAACTTGATAATACTTGGTGGTAATGATCAGTTCACTAAGCCCACTTGGCTGCCCAATTTTCACTGTTCTAGGTTCAAGAGTTCGTTTCCAGTAACACTTTGAAATTTTAGGTTTCACTCTGTTTTCTGCTATATACATAGATGTGTTTGAAACTCTAAATCAAACACGGTTTGTGCTAGCTCCGTGAAACTTGACAAAATGAAGTAGTTCTAAGTTCTATCTCTATGGTTTGTTTCCTCTTGAAGTATCCCATGCAGAGACTGGCGATAAACACTTTCGTTTGAAAGGGATTGCCAAGCTTCCAAAAAACTACTAGTTTGCTGAAATCTCAGCAAATATTTTTTCACCAAATCTTGATGATACTTGGTGGTAATGATCAGTTCACTAAGCCCACTTGGCTGCCCAATTTTCACTCTTCTAGGTTCAAGCGTTCGTTTCCAGTAACACTTTGAATTTTTAGGTTTCACTCTGTTTTCTGCTATATAGATAGATGTCTTTGAAACTCTAAATCAAACACGGTTTGTGCTAGCTCCGTGAAACTTGACCAAATGAAGTAGTTCTAAGTTCTATCTCTATGGTTTGTTTCCTCTTGAAGTACCCCATGCAGAGACTGGCGAAAAACACTTTCGTTTGAAAGGGGTTGCCAAGCTTCCAAAAAACTACTAGTTTGCTGAAATCTCAGCAAACATTTTTTCACCAAATCTTGATGATACTTGGTGGTAATGATCAGTTCACTAATCCCACTTGGCTGCCCAACTTTCACTCTTCTAGGTTCAAGCGTTCGTTTCCAGTAACACTTTGAATTTTTAGGTTTCACTCTGTTTTCTGCTATATAGATAGCTGTGTTTGAAACTCTAAATCAAACACGGTTTGTGCTAGCTCCTTGAAACTTGAACAAATGAAGTAGTTCTAAGTTCTATCTCTATGGTTTGTTTCCTCTTGAAGTACCCCATGCAGAGACTGGCGAAAAACACTTTCGTTTTAAAGGGGTTGCCAAGATTCCAAAAAACTACTAGTTTGCTGAAATCTCAGCAAACATTTTTTCACCAAAACTTGATGATACTTGGTGGTAATGATCAGTTCACTAAGCCCACTTGGCTGCCCAATTTTTACTCTTCTAGGTTCAAGCGTTTGTTTCCAGTAACACTTTGAAATTTTAGGTTTCACTCTGTTTTCTGCTATATAGATAGATGTGTTTGAAACTCTAAATCAAACACGGTTTGTGCTAGCTCCTTGAAACTTGACAAAATGAAGTAGTTGTAAGTTCTATCTCTATGGTTTGTTTCCTTTTGAAGTACCCCATTCAGAGACTGGCGAAAATCACTTTCGTTTGAAAGGGGTTGCTAAGCTTCCAAAAAACTACTAGTTTGCTGAAATCTCAGCAAACATTTTTTCACCAAATCTTGATGATACTTGGTGGTAATGATCAGTTCACTAATCCCACTTGGCTGAACAATTTTCATTCTTCTAGGTTCATGCGTTCGTTTCCAGTAACACTTTGAATTTTTAGGTTTCACTCTGTTTTCTGCTATATAGATAGATGTGTTTGAAACTCTAAATCAAACACGGTTTGTGCTAGCTCCGTGAAACTTGAGCAAATGAAGTAGTTCTAAGTTCTATCTCTATGGTTTGTTTCCTCTTGAAGTACCCCATGCAGAGACTGGCGAAAAAAACTTTCGTTTGAAAGGGGTTGCCAAGCTTCCAAAAAACTTCTCGTTTACTGAAATCTCAGCAAACATTTTTTCACCAAATCTTGATGATACTTGGTGGTAATGATCAGTTCACTAAGCCCACTTGGCTGCCCAATTTTCACTCTTCTAGGTTCAAGCGTTCGTTTCCAGTAACAGTTTGAATTTTTAGGTTTCACTCTGTTTTCTGTTATATAGATAGATGTGTTTGAAACTCTAAATCAAACACGGTTTGTGCTAGCTCCGTGAAACTTGACAAAATGAAGTAGTTCTAAGTTCTATCTCTATGGTTTGTTTCCTCTTGAAGTACCCCATGCAGAGACTGGCGAAGAACACTTTCGTTTGAAAGGGGTTGCCAAGCTTCCAAAAAACTACTAGTTTGCTGAAATCTCAGCAAACATTTTTTCACCAAATCTTGACGATACTTGGTGGTAATGATCAGTTCACTAAGCCCACTTGGCTGCCCAATTTTCACTCTTCTAGGTTCATGCGTTCGTTTCCAGTAACACTTTGAATTTTTAGGTTTCACTCTGTTTTCTGCTATATAGATAGATGTCTTTGAAACTCTAAATCAAACACGGTTTGTGCTAGCTCCTTGAAACTTGAACAAATGAAGTAGTTCTAAGTTCTATCTCTATGGTTTGTTTCCTCTTGAAGTACCCCATGCAGAGACTGGCGAAAAACACTTTCGTTTTAAAGGGGTTGCCAAGCTTCCAAAAAACTACTAGTTTGCTGAAATCTCAGCAAACATTTTTTCACCAAAACTTGATGATACTTGGTGGTAATGATCAGTTCACTAAGCCCACTTGGCTGCCCAATTTTTACTCTTCTAGGTTCAAGCGTTCGTTTCCAGTAACACTTTGAAATTTTAGGTTTCACTCTGTTTTCTGCTATATAGATAGATGTGTTTGAAACTCTAAATCAAACACGGTTTGTGCTAGCTCCGTGAAACTTGACAAAATGAAGTAGTTCTAAGTTCTATCTCTATGGTTTGTTTCCTCTTGAAGTACCCCATGCAGAGACTGGCGAAAAACACTTTCGTTTGAAAGGGGTTGCTAAGCTTCCAAAAAACTACTAGTTTGCTGAAATCTCAGCAAACATTTTTTCACCAAATCTTGATGATACTTGGTGGTAATGATCAGTTCACTAAGCCCACTTGGCTGCCCAATTTTCACTCTTCTAGGTTCAAGAGTTCGTTTCCAGTAACAGTTTGAATTTTTAGGTTTCACTCTGTTTTCTCCTACATAGATAGCTGTGTTTGGAATTCTAAATCAAACACGGTTTGTGCTAGCTCCTTGAAACTTGACCAAATGAAGAAGTTCTATGTTCTATCTCTATGGTTTGTTTCCTCTTGAAGTACCCCATGCAGAGACTGGCGAAAAACACTTTCATTTGAAAGGGGTTGCCAAGCTTCCAAAAAACTACTAGTTTGCTCAAATCTCAGCAAACATTTTTTCACCAAATCTTGATGATACTTGGTGGTAATGATCAGTTCACTAAGCCCACTTGGCTGCCCAACTTTCACTCTTCTAGGTTCAAGCGTTCGTTTCCAGTAACACTTTGAATTTTTAGGTTTCACTCTGTTTTCTGCTATATAGATAGATGTCTCCAAACTCTAAATCAAACACGGTTTGTGCTAGCTCCGTGAAACTTGACAAAATGAAGTAGTTCTAAGTTCTATCTCTATGGTTTGTTTCCTCTTGAAGTACCCCATGCAGAGACTGGCGAAAAACACTTTCGTTTGAAAGGGGTTGCCAAGCTTCCAAAAATCTTCTCGTTTGCTGAAATCTCAGCAAACATTTTTTCACCAAATCTTGATGATACTTGGTGGTAATGATCAGTTCACTAAGCCCACTTGGCTGCCCAATTTTCACTGTTCTAGGTTCAAGAGTTCGTTTCCAGTAACACTTTGAAATTTTAGGTTTCACTCTGTTTTCTGCTATATACATAGATGTGTTTGAAACTCTAAATCAAACACGGTTTGTGCTAGCTCCGTGAAACTTGACAAAATGAAGTAGTTCTAAGTTCTATCTCTATGGTTTGTTTCCTCTTGAAGTATCCCATGCAGAGACTGGCGATAAACACTTTCGTTTGAAAGGGATTGCCAAGCTTCCAAAAAACTACTAGTTTGCTGAAATCTCAGCAAATATTTTTTCACCAAATCTTGATGATACTTGGTGGTAATGATCAGTTCACTAAGCCCACTTGGCTGCCCAATTTTCACTCTTCTAGGTTCAAGCGTTCGTTTCCAGTAACACTTTGAATTTTTAGGTTTCACTCTGTTTTCTGCTATATAGATAGATGTCTTTGAAACTCTAAATCAAACACGGTTTGTGCTAGCTCCGTGAAACTTAACCAAATGAAGTAGTTCTAAGTTCTATCTCTATGGTTTGTTTCCTCTTGAAGTACCCCATGCAGAGACTGGCGAAAAACACTTTCGTTTGAAAGGGGTTGCCAAGCTTCCAAAAAACTACTAGTTTGCTGAAATCTCAGCAAACATTTTTTCACCAAATCTTGATGATACTTGGTGGTAATGATCAGTTCACTAATCCCACTTGGCTGCCCAACTTTCACTCTTCTAGGTTCAAGCGTTCGTTTCCAGTAACACTTTGAATTTTTAGGTTTCACTCTGTTTTCTGCTATATAGATAGCTGTGTTTGAAACTCTAAATCAAACACGGTTTGTGCTAGCTCCTTGAAACTTGAACAAATGAAGTAGTTCTAAGTTCTATCTCTATGGTTTGTTTCCTCTTGAAGTACCCCATGCAGAGACTGGCGAAAAACACTTTCGTTTTAAAGGGGTTGCCAAGATTCCAAAAAACTACTAGTTTGCTGAAATCTCAGCAAACATTTTTTCACCAAAACTTGATGATACTTGGTGGTAATGATCAGTTCACTAAGCCCACTTGGCTGCCCAATTTTTACTCTTCTAGGTTCAAGCGTTTGTTTCCAGTAACACTTTGAAATTTTAGGTTTCACTCTGTTTTCTGCTATATAGATAGATGTGTTTGAAACTCTAAATCAAACACGGTTTGTGCTAGCTCCTTGAAACTTGACAAAATGAAGTAGTTGTAAGTTCTATCTCTATGGTTTGTTTCCTTTTGAAGTACCCCATGCAGAGACTGGCGAAAAACACTTTCGTTTGAAAGGGGTTGCTAAGCTTCCAAAAAACTACTAGTTTGCTGAAATCTCAGCAAACATTTTTTCACCAAATCTTGATGATACTTGGTGGTAATGATCAGTTCACTAATCCCACTTGGCTGAACAATTTTTATTCTTCTAGGTTGAAGCATTCGTTTCCAGTAACAGTTTGAATTTTTAGGTTTCACTCTGTTTTCTCCTACATAGATAGCTGTGTTTGGAATTCTAAATCAAACACGGTTTGTGCTAGCTCCTTGAAACTTGACAAAATGAAGTAGTTGTAAGTTCTATCTCTATGGTTTGTTTCCTCTTGAAGTACCCCATGCAGAGACTGGCGAAAAACACTTTCGTTTGAAAGGGGTTGCCAAGCTTCCAAAAAACTTCTCGTTTACTGAAATCTCAGCAAACATTTTTTCACCAAATCTTGATGATACTTGGTGGTAATGATCAGTTCACTAATCCCACTTGGCTGCCCAACTTTCACTCTTCTAGGTTCAAGCGTTCGTTTCCAGTAACAGTTTGAATTTTTAGGTTTCACTCTGTTTTCTGTTATATAGATAGATGTGTTTGAAACTCTAAATCAAACACGGTTTGTGCTAGCTCCGTGAAACTTGACAAAATGAAGTAGTTCTAAGTTCTATCTCTATGGTTTGTTTCCTCTTGAAGTACCCCATGCAGAGACTGGCGAAGAACACTTTCGTTTGAAAGGGGGTGCCAAGCTTCCAAAAAACTACTAGTTTGCTGAAATCTCAGCAAACATTTTTTCACCAAATCTTGACGATACTTGGTGGTAATGATCAGTTCACTAAGACCACTTGGCTGCCCAATTTTCACTCTTCTAGGTTCATGCGTTCGTTTCCAGTAACACTTTGAATTTTTAGGTTTCACTCTGTTTTCTGCTATATAGATAGATGTGTTTGAAACTCTAAATCAAACACGGTTTGTGCTAGCTCCTTGAAACTTGAGCAAATGAAGTAGTTCTAAGTTCTATCTCTATGGTTTGTTTCCTCTTGAAGTACCCCATGCAGAGACTGGCGAAAAACACTTTCATTTGAAAGGGGTTGCCAAGCTTCCAAAAAACTACTAGTTTGCTGAAATCTCAGCAAACATTTTTTCACCAAATCTTGATGATACTTGGTGGTAATGATCAGTTCACTAAGCCCACTTGGCTGCCCAACTTTCACTCTTCTAGGTTCAAGCGTTCGTTTCCAGTAACAGTTTGAATTTTTAGGTTTCACTCTGTTTTCTGCTATATAGATAGATGTGTTTGAAACCCTAAATCAAACACGGTTTGTGCTAGCTCCGTGAAACTTGACAAAATGAAGTAGTTCTAAGTTCTATCTCTATGGTTTGTTTCCTCTTGAAGTACCCCATGCAGAGACTGGCGAAGAACACTTTCGTTTGAAAGGGGTTGCCAATCTTCCAAAAAACTACTCGTTTGCTGAAATCTCAGCAAACATTTTTTCACCAAAACCTGATGATACTTGGTGGTAATGATCAGTTCACTAAGCCCACTTGGCTGCCCAATTTTCACTCTTCTAGGTTCAAGAGTTCGTTTCCAGTAACACTTTGAAATTTTAGGTTTCACTCTGTTTTCTGCTATATAGATAGATGTGTTTGAAACTCTAAATCAAACACGGTTTGTGCTAGCTCCGTGAAACTTGACAAAATGAAGTAGTTCTAAGTTCTATCTCTATGGTTTGTTTCCTCTTGAAGTACCCCATGCAGAGACTGGCGAAAAACACTTTCGTTTGAAAGGGGTTGCCAAGCTTCCAAAAAACTACTAGTGTTCTGAAATCTCAGCAAACATTTTTTCACCAAATCTTGATGATACTTGGTGGTAATGATCAGTTCACTAAGCCCACTTGGCTGCCAAATTTTCACTCTTCTAGGTTCAAGCGTTCGTTTCCAGTAACACTTTGAATTTTTAGGTTTCACTCTGTTTTCTGCTATATAGATAGATGTCTTTGAAACTCTAAATCAAACACGGTTTGTGCTAGCTCCTTGAAACTTGACCAAATGAAGTAGTTCTAAGTTCTATCTCTATGGTTTGTTTCCTCTTGAAGTACCCCATGCCGAGACTGGCGAAAAACACTTTCGTTTTAAAGGGGTTGCCAAGCTTCCAAAAAACTACTAGTTTGCTGAAATCTCAGCAATCTTTTTTTCACCAAAACTTGATGATACTTGGTGGTAATGATCAGTTCACTAAGCCCACTTGGCTGCCCAATTTTTACTCTTCTAGGTTCAAGCGTTCGTTTCCAGTAACACTTTGAAATTTTAGGTTTCACTCTGTTTTCTGCTATATAGATAGATGTGTTTGAACTCTAAATCAAACACGGTTTGTGCTAGCTCCTTGAAACTTGACAAAATGAAGTAGTTGTAAGTTCTATCTCTATGGTTTGTTTCCTCTTGAAGTACCCCATGCAGAGACTGGTGAAAAACACTTTCGTTTGAAAGGGGTTGCTAAGCTTCCAAAAAACTACTAGTTTGCTGAAATCTCAGCAAACATTTTTTAACCAAATCTTGATGATACTTGGTGGTAATGATCAGTTCACTAATCCCACTTGGCTGCCCAATTTTTATTCTTCTAGGTTGAAGCATTCGTTTCCAGTAACAGTTTGAATTTTTAGGTTTCACTCTGTTTTCTGCTATATAGATAGATGTCTCCAAACTCTAAATCAAACACGGTTTGTGCTAGCTCCGTGAAACTTGACAAAATGAAGTAGTTCTAAGTTGTATCTCTATGGGTTGTTTCCTCTTGAAGTACCCCATGCAGAGACTGGCGAAAAACACTTTCGTTTGAAAGGGGTTGCCAAGCTTCCAAAAAACTTCTCGTTTGCTGAAATCTCAGCAAACATTTTTTCACCAAATCTTGATGATACTTGGTGGTAATGATCAGTTCACTAATCCCACTTGGCTACCCAATTTTTATTCTTCTAGGTGAAGCATTCGTTTCCAGTAACAGTTTGAATTTTTATTTTTCACTCTGTTTTCTCCTACATAGATAGCTGTGTTTGGAATTCTAAATCAAACATGGTTTGTGCTAGCTCCTTGAAACTTGACCAAATGAAGTAGTTCTAAGTTCTATCTCTATGGTTTCTTTCCTCTTGTAGTACTCCATGCAGAGACTGACGAAAAACACTTTCATTTGAAAGGGGTTGCCAAGCTTCCAAAAAACTACTAGTTTGCTGAAATCTCAGCAAACATTTTTTTACCAAATCTTGATGATACTTGGTGGTAATGATCAGTTCACTAAGCCCACTTGGCTGCCCAATTTTTACTCTTCTAGGTTCAAGCGTTCGTTTCCAGTAACACTTTGAATTTTTAGGTTTCACTCTGTTTTCTGCTATATAGATAGATGTGTTTGAAACTCTAAATCAAACACGGTTTGGGCTAGCTCCTTGAAACTTTACCAAATGAAGTAGTCTCTATGGTTTGTTTCGTCTTGAAGTACACCATGCAGAGACTGGCGAAAAACACTTTCGTTTGAAAGGGGTGGCCAAGCTTCCAAAAAACTACTAGTTTGCTGAAATCTCAGCAAAACTTTTTTCACCAAATCTTGATGATACTTGGTGGTAATGATCAGTTCACTAATCTCACTTGGCTGCCCAACTTTCACTCTTCTAGGTTCAAGCGTTCGTTTAGAGTAACACTTGGAATTTTTAGGTTTCAATCTGTTTTCTGCTGTATAGATAGATGTGTTTGAAACTCTAAATCAAACACAGTTTGTGCTAGCTCCGTGAAACTTGACAAAATGAAGTAGTCCTAAGTTCTATCTCTATGGTTTCTTTCCTCTTGAAGTACCCCATGCAGAGACTGGCGAAAAAAACTTTCGTTTGAAAGGGGTTGCCAAGCTTCCAAAAAACTACTAGTTTGCTGAAACCTCAGCAAACATTTTTTCACCAAAACTTGATGATACTTGGTGGTAATGATCAGTTCACTAATCCCACTTGGCTGCCCAACTTTCACTCTTCTAGGTTCAAGCGTTCGTTTCCAGTAACACTTTGAATTTTTAGGTTTCACTCTGTTTTCTGCTATATAGACAGATGTGTTTGAAACTCTAAATCAAACACGGTTTGTGCTAGCTCCTTGAAACTTTACCAAATGAAGTAGTCCTAAGTTCTATTTCTATGGCTTGTTTCCTCTTGAAGTACCCCATGCAGAGACTGGCGAAAAACACTTTCGTTTGAAAGGGGTTGCCAAGCTTCCAAAAAACTTCTCGTTTGCTGAAATCTCAGCAAACATTTTTTCACCAAATCTTGATGATACTTGGTGGTAATGATCAGTTCACTAATCCCACTTGGCTACCCAATTTTTATTCTTCTAGGTGAAGCATTCGTTTCCAGTAACAGTTTGAATTTTTATTTTTCACTCTGTTTTCTCTTACATAGATAGCTGTGTTTGGAATTCTAAATCAAACATGGTTTGTGCTAGCTCCTTGAAACTTGACCAAATGAAGTAGTTCTAAGTTCTATCTCTATGGTTTCTTTCCTCTTGTAGTACTCCATGCAGAGACTGGCGAAAAACACTTTCATTTGAAAGGGGTTGCCAAGCTTCCAAAAAACTACTAGTTTGCTGAAATCTCAGCAAACATTTTTTTACCAAATCTTGATGATACTTGGTGGTAATGATCAGTTCACTAAGCCCACTTGGCTGCCCAATTTTTACTCTTCTAGGTTCAAGCGTTCGTTTCCAGTAACACTTTGAATTTTTAGGTTTCACTCTGTTTTCTGCTATATAGATAGATGTGTTTGAAACTCTAAATCAAACACGGTTTGGGCTAGCTCCTTGAAACTTTACCAAATGAAGTAGTCTCTATGGTTTGTTTCGTCTTGAAGTACACCATGCAGAGACTGGCGAAAAACACTTTCGTTTGAAAGGGGTGGCCAAGCTTCCAAAAAACTACTAGTTTGCTGAAATCTCAGCAAAACTTTTTTCACCAAATCTTGATGATACTTGGTGGTAATGATCAGTTCACTAATCTCACTTGGCTGCCCTACTTTCACTCTTCTAGGTTCAAGCGTTCGTTTCCAGTAACACTTGGAATTTTTAGGTTTCAATCTGTTTTCTGCTGTATAGATAGATGTGTTTGAAACTCTAAATCAAACACAGTTTGTGCTAGCTCCGTGAAACTTGACAAAATGAAGTAGTCCTAAGTTCTATCTCTATGGTTTCTTTCCTCTTGAAGTACCCCATGCAGAGACTGGCGAAAAAAACTTTCGTTTGAAAGGGGTTGCCAAGCTTCCAAAAAACTACTAGTTTGCTGAAATCTCAGCAAACATTTTTTCACCAAAACTTGATGATACTTGGTGGTAATGATCAGTTCACTAATCCCACTTGGCTGCCCAACTTTCACTCTTCTAGGTTCAAGCGTTCGTTTCCAGTAACACTTTGAATTTTTAGGTTTCACTCTGTTTTCTGCTATATAGACAGATGTGTTTGAAACTCTAAATCAAACACGGTTTGTGCTAGCTCCTTGAAACTTTACCAAATGAAGTAGTCCTAAGTTCTATTTCTATGGCTTGTTTCCTCTTGAAGTACCCCATACAGAGACTGGCGAAAAACACTTTGTTTGAAAGGGGTTGCCAAGCTTCCAAAAAACTACTAGTTTGCTGAAATCTCAGCAAACCTTTTTTCACCAAATCTTGATGATACTTGGTGGTAATGATCAGTTCACTAATCCCACTTGGCTGCCCAATTTTTATTCTTCTAGTTTGAAGCATTCATTTCCAGTAACAGTTTGAATTTTTAGGTTTCACTCTGTTTTCTCCTACATAGATAGCTGTTTTTGAAATTCTAAATCAAACATGGCTTGTGCTAGCTCCTTGAAACTTGACCAAATGAAGTAGTTCTAAGTTCTATCTCTATGGTTTGTTTCCTCTTGAAGTACCCCATGCAGTGACTGGCGAAAAACACTTTCGTTTTAAAGGGGTTGCCAAGCTTCCAAAAAACTACTAGTTTGCAGAAATCTCAGCAAACATTTTTTCACCAAAACTTGATGATACTTGGTGGTAATGATCAGTTCTCTAATCCCACTTGGCTGCCCAACTTTCACTCTTCTAGGTTCAAGCTTTCGTTTCCAGTAACACTTTGAATTTTTAGGTTTCACTCTGTTTTCTGCTATATAGATAGATGTGTTTGAAACTCTAAATCAAAAACGGTTTGTGCTAGCTCCTTGAAACTTGACTAAATGAAGTAGTTCTAAGTTCTATCTCTATGATTTGTTTCCTCTTGAAGTACCCCATGCAGAGACTGGCGAAAAACACTTTCGTTTGAAAGGGGTTGCCAAGCTTCCAAAAAACTACTAGTTTGCTGAAATCTCAGCAAACATTTTTTCACCAAAACTTGATGATACTTGGTGGTAATGATCAGTTCACTAAGCCCACTTGGCTGCCCAATTTTCACTCTTCTAGGTTCATGCGTTCGTTTCCAGTAACACTTTGAATTTTTAGGTTTCACTCTGTTTTCTGCTATATAGATAGATGTGTTTGAAACTCTAAATCAAACACGGTTTGTCCTAGCTCCGTGAAACTTGAGCAAATGAAGTAGTTCTAAGTTCTATCTCTATGGTTTGTTTCCTCTTGAAGTACCCCATGCAGAGACTGGGGAAAAACACTTTCATTTGAAAGGGGTTTCCAAGCTTCCAAAAAACTACTAGTTTGCTGAAATCTCAGCAAACATTTTTTCACCAAATCTTGATGATACTTGGTGGTAATGATCAGTTCACTAAGCCCACTTGGCTGCCCAACTTTCACTCTTCTAGGTTCAAGCGTTCGTTTCCAGTAACACTTTGAATTTTTAGGTTTCACTCTGATTTCTGCTATATAGATAGATGTGTTTGAAACTCTAAATCAAACACGGTTTGTGCTAGCTCCGTGAAACTTGACAAAATGAAGTAGTTCTAAGTTCTATCTCTATGGTTTGTTTCCTCTTGAAGTACCCCATGCAGAGACTGGCGAAGAACACTTTCGTTTGAAAGGTGTTGCCAAGCTTCCAAAAAACTACTCGTTTGCTGAAATCTCAGCAAACATTTTTTCACCAAAACTTGATGATACTTGGTGGTAATGATCAGTTCACTAAGCCCACTTGGCTGCCCAATTTTCACTCTTCTAGGTTCAAGCGTTCGTTTCCAGTAACACTTTGAATTTTTAGGTTTCACTCTGTTTTCTGCTATATAGATAGATGTCTTTGAAACTCTAAATCAAACACGGTTTGTGCTAGCTCCTTGAAACTTGAACAAATGAAGTAGTTCTAAGTTCTATCTCTATGGTTTGTTTCCTCTTGAAGTACCCCATGCAGAGACTGGCGAAAATCACTTTCGTTTTAAAGGGGTTGCCAAGCTTCCAAAAAACTACTAGTTTGCTGAAATCTCAGCAAACATTTTTTCACCAAAACTTGATGAAACTTGGTGGTAATGATCAGTTCACTAAGCCCACTTGGCTGCCCAATTTTTACTCTTCTAGGTTCAAGCGTTCGTTTCCAGTAACACTTTGAAATTTTAGGTTTCACTCTGTTTTCTGCTATATAGATAGATGTGTTTGAAACTCTAAATCAAACACGGTTTGTGCTAGCTCCTTGAAACTTGACAAAATGAAGTAGTTGTAAGTTCTATCTCTATGGTTTGTTTCCTCTTGAAGTACCCCATGCAGAGACTGGCGAAAAACACTTTCGTTTGAAAGGGGTTGCTAAGCTTCCAAAAAACTACTAGTTTGCTGAAATCTCAGCAAACATTTTTTCACCAAATCTTGATGATACTTGGTGGTAATGATCAGTTCACTAATCCCACTTGGCTGCCCAATTTTTATTCTTCTAGGTTGAAGCATTCGTTTCCAGTAACAGTTTGAACTTTTAGGTTTCACTCTGTTTTCTCCTACATAGATAGCTGTGTTTGGAATTCTAAATCAAACACGGTTTGTGCTAGCTCCTCGAAACTTGACCAAATGAAGTAGTTCTAAGTTCTATCTCTATGGTTTGTTTCCTCTTGAAGTACCCCATGCAGAGACTGACGAAAAACACTTTCATTTGAAAGGGGTTGCCAAGCTTCCAAAAAACTACTAGTTTGCTGAAATCTCAGCAAACATTTTTTCACCAAATCTTGATGATACTTGGTGGTAATGATCAGTTCACTAAGCCCACTTGGCTGCCCAACTTTCACTCTTCTAGGTTCAAGCGTTCGTTTCCAGTAACAGTTTGAATTTTTAGTTTTCACTCTGTTTTCTGCTATATAGATAGATGTCTCGAAACTCTAAATCAAACACGGTTTGTGCTAGCTCCGTGAAACTTGACAAAATGAAGTAGTTCTAAGTTCTATCTCTATGGTTTGTTTCCTCTTGAAGTACCCCATGCAGAGACTGGCGAAGAACACTTTCGTTTGAAAGGGGTTGCCAAGCTTCCAAAAAACTACTAGTTTGCTGAAATCTCAGCAAACATTTTTTCACCAAATCTTGATGATACTTGGTGGTAATGATCAGTTCACTAAGACCACTTGGCTGCCCAATTTTCACTCTTCTAGGTTCATGCGTTCGTTTCCAGTAACACTTTGAATTTTTAGGTTTCACTCTGTTTTCTGCTATATAGATAGATGTGTTTGAAACTCTAAATCAAACACGGTTTGTGCTAGCTCCTTGAAACTTGAGCAAATGAAGTAGTTCTAAGTTCTATCTCTATGGTTTGTTTCCTCTTGAAGTACCCCATGCAGAGACTGGCGAAAAACACTTTCATTTGAAAGGGGTTGCCAAGCTTCCAAAAAACTACTAGTTTGCTGAAATCTCAGCAAACATTTTTTCACCAAATCTTGATGATACTTGGTGGTAATGATCAGTTCACTAAGCCCACTTGGCTGCCCAACTTTCACTCTTCTAGGTTCAAGCGTTCATTTCCAGTAACAGTTTGAATTTTTAGGTTTCACTCTGTTTTCTGCTATATAGATAGATGTGTTTGAAACTCTAAATCAAACAAGGTTTGTGCTAGCTCCGTGAAACTTGACAAAATGAAGTAGTTCTAAGTTCTATCTCTATGGTTTGTTTCCTCTTGAAGTACCCCATGCAGAGACTGGCGAAGAACACTTTCGTTTGAAAGGGGTTGCCAAGCTTCCAAAAAACTACTCGTTTGCTGAAATCTCAGCAAACATTTTTTCACCAAAACTGGATGATACTTGGTGGTAATGATCAGTTCACTAAGCCCACTTGGCTGCCCAATTTTCACTCTTCTAGGTTCAAGAGTTCGTTTCCAGTAACACTTTGAAATTTTAGGTTTCACTCTGTTTTCTGCTATATAGATAGATGTGTTTGAAACTCTAAATCAAACACGGTTTGTGCTAGCTCCGTGAAACTTGACAAAATGAAGTAGTTCTAAGTTCTATCTCTATGGTTTGTTTCCTCTTGAAGTACCCCATGCAGAGACTGGCGAAAAACACTTTCGTTTGAAAGGGGTTGCCAAGCTTCCAAAAAACTACTAGTTTGCTGAAATCTCAGCAAACATTTTTTCACCAAATCTTGATGATACTTGGTGGTAATGATCAGTTCACTAAGCCCACTTGGCTGCCCAATTTTCACTCTTCTAGGTTCAAGCGTTCGTTTCCAGTAACACTTTGAATTTTTAGGTTTCACTCTGCTTTCTGCTATATAGATAGATGTCTTTGAAACTCTAAATCAAACACGGTTTGTGCTAGCTCCTTGAAACTTGAACAAATGAAGTAGTTCTAAGTTCTATCTCTATGGTTTGTTTAATCTTGAAGTACCCCATGGAGAGACTGGCGAAAAACACTTTCGTTTTAAAGGGGTTGCCAAGCTTCCAAAAAACTACTAGTTTGCTGAAATCTCAGCAAACTTTTTTTCACCAAAACTTGATGATACTTGGTGGTAATGATCAGTTCACTAAGCCCACTTGGCTGCCCAATTTTTACTCTTCTAGGTTCAAGCGTTCGTTTCCAGTAACACTTTGAAATTTTAGGTTTCACTCTGTTTTCTGCTATTTAGATACATGTGTTTGAACTCTAAATCAAACACGGTTTGTGCTAGCTCCTTGAAACTTGACAAAATGAAGTAGTTGTAAGTTCTATCTCTATGGTTTGTTTCCTCTTGAAGTACCCCATGCAGAGACTGGTGAAAAACACTTTCGTTTGAAAGGGGTTCCTAAGCTACCAAAAAACTACTAGTTTGCTGAAATCTCAGGAAACATTTTTTCACCAAATCTTGATGATACTTGGTGGTAATGATCAGTTCACTAATCCCACTTGGCTGCCCAATTTTTATTCTTCTAGGTTGAAGCATTCGTTTCCAGTAACAGTTTGAATTTTTATTTTTCACTCTGTTTTCTCCTACATAGATAGCTGTGTTTGGAATTCTAAATCAAACATGGTTTGTGCTAGCTCCTTGAAACTTGACCAAATGAAGTAGTTCTAAGTTCTATCTCTATGGTTTGTTTCCTCTTGTAGTACTCCATGCAGAGACTGGCGAAAAACACTTTCATTTGAAAGGGGTTGCCAAGCTTCCAAAAAACTACTAGTTTGCTGAAATCTCAGCAAACATTTTTTTACCAAATCTTGATGATACTTGGTGGTAATGATCAGTTCACTAAGCCTACTTGGCTGCCCAATTTTTACTCTTCTAGGTTCAAGCGTTCGTTTCCAGTAACACTTTGAATTTTTAGGTTTCACTCTGTTTTCTGCTATATAGATAGATGTGTTTGAAACTCTAAATCAAACACGGTTTGTGCTAGCTCCTTGAAACTTTACCAAATGAAGTAGTCTCTATGGTTTGTTTCGTCTTGAAGTACACCATGCAGAGACTGGCGAAAAACACTTTCGTTAGAAAGGGGTGGCCAAGCTTCCAAAAAACTACTAGTTTGCTGAAATCTCAGCAAACCTTTTTTCACCAAATCTTGATGATACTTGGTGGTAATTATCAGTTCACTAATCTCACTTGGCTGCCCAACTTTCACTCTTCTAGGTTCAAGCGTTCGTTTCCAGTAACACTTGGAATTTTTATGTTTCACTCTGTTTTCTGCTGTATAGATAGATGTGTTTGAAACTCTAAATCAAACACGGTTTGTGCTAGCTCCGTGAAACTTGACAAAATGAAGTAGTCCTAAGTTCTATCTCTATGGTTTCTTTCCTCTTGAAGTACCCCATGCAGAGACTGGCGAAAAACACTTTCGTTTGAAAGGGGTTGCCAAGCTTCCAAAAAACTACTAGTTTGCTGAAATCTCAGCAAACATTTTTTCACCAAAACTTGATGATACTTGGTGGTAATGATCAGTTCACTAATCCCACTTGGCTGCCCAACTTTCACTCTTCTAGGTTCAAGCGTTCGTTTCCAGTAACACTTTGAATTTTTAGGTTTCACTCTGTTTTCTGCTATATAGACAGATGTGTTTGAAACTCTAAATCAAACACGGTTTGTGCTAGCTCCTTGAAACTTTACCAAATGAAGTAGTCCTAAGTTCCATTTCTATGGCTTGTTTCCTCTTGAAGTACCCCATACAGAGACTGGCGAAAAACACTTTCGTTTGAAAGGGGTTGCCAAGCTTCCAAAAAACTACTAGTTTGCTGAAATCTCAGCAAACCTTTTTTCACCAAATCTTGATGATACTTGGTGGTAATGATCAGTTCACTAATCCCACTTGGCTGCCCAATTTTTATTCTTCTAGTTTGAAGCATTCGTTTCCAGTAACAGTTTGAATTTTTAGGTTTCACTCTGTTTTCTCCTACATAGATAGCTGTTTTTGGAATTCTAAATCAAACATGGTTTGTGCTAGCTCCTTGAAACTTGACCAAATGAAGTAGTTCTAAGTTCTATCTCTATGGTTTGTTTCCTCTTGAAGTACCCCATGCAGTGACTGGCGAAAAACACTTTCGTTTGAAAGGGGTTGCCAAGCTTCCAAAAAACTACTAGTTTGCAGAAATCTCAGCAAACATTTTTTCACCAAAACTTGATGATACTTGGTGGTAATGATCAGTTCTCTTTCACTCTTCTAGGTTCAAGCGTTCGTTTCCAGTAACACTTTGAAATTTTAGGTTTCACTCTGTTTTCTGCTATATAGATAGATGTGTTTGAACTCTAAATCAAACACGGTTTGTGCTAGCTCCTTGAAACTTGA
This sequence comes from Callospermophilus lateralis, assembly GCF_048772815.1. Taxonomy (NCBI): domain Eukaryota; kingdom Metazoa; phylum Chordata; class Mammalia; order Rodentia; family Sciuridae; genus Callospermophilus; species Callospermophilus lateralis. The sequence goes on from NW_027513909.1 coordinate 52,198, forward strand.
CAAAATGAAGTAGTTGTAAGTTCTATCTCTATGGTTTGTTTCCTCTTGAAGTACCCCATGCAGAGACTGGTGAAAAACACTTTCGTTTGAAAGGGGTTGCTAAGCTTCCAAAAAACTACTAGTTTGCTGAAATCTCAGCAAACATTTTTTCACCAAATCTTGGTGATACTTGGTGGTAATGATCAGTTCACTAATCCCACTTGGCTGTCCAATTTTTATTCTTCTAGGTTGAAGCATTCGTTTCCAGTAACAGTTTGAATTTTTAGGTTTCACTCTGTTTTCTGCTATATAGATAGATGTCTCCAAACTCTAAATCAAACACGGTTTGTGCTAGCTCCTTGAAACTTGACAAAATGAAGTAGTTGTAAGTTCTATCTCTATGGTTTGTTTCCTCTTGAAGTACCCCATGCAGAGACTGGTGAAAAACACTTTCGTTTGAAAGGGGTTGCCAAGCTTCTAAAAAACTTCTCGTTTGCTGAAATCTCAGCAAACATTTTTTCACCAAATCTTGATGATACTTGGTGGTAATGATCAGTTCACTAGTCCCACTTGGCTACCCAATTTTTATTCTTCTAGGTGAAGCATTCGTTTCCAGTAACAGTTTGAATTTTTATTTTTCACTCTGTTTTCTCCTACATAGATAGCTGTGTTTGGAATTCTAAATCAAACATGGTTTGTGCTAGCTCCTTGAAACTTGACCAAATGAAGTAGTTCTAAGTTCTATCTCTATGGTTTGTTTCCTCTTGTAGTACTACATGCAGAGACTGGCGAAAAACACTTTCATTTGAAAGGGGTTGCCAAGCTTCCAAAAAACTACTAGTTTGCTGAAATCTCAGCAAACATTTTTTTACCAAATCTTGATGATACTTGGTGGTAATGATCAGTTCACTAAGCCCACTTGGCTACGCAATTTTTACTCTTCTAGGTTCAAGCGTTCGTTTCCAGTAATACTTTGAATTTTTAGGTTTCACTCTGTTTTCTGCTATATAGATAGATGTGTTTGAAACTCTAAATCAAACACGGTTTGTGCTAGCTCCTTGAAACTTTACCAAATGAAGTAGTCTCTATGGTTTGTTTCGTCTTGAAGTACACCATGCAGAGACTGGCGAAAAACACTTTCGTTTGAAAGGGGTGGCCAAGCTTCCAAAAAACTACTAGTTTGCTGAAATCTCAGCAAACCTTTTTTCACCAAATCTTGATGATACTTGGTGGTAATGATCAGTTCACTAATCTCACTTGGCTGCCCAAATTTCACTCTTCTAGGTTCAAGCGTTCGTTTCCAGTAACACTTGGAATTTTTAGGTTTCACTCTGTTTTCTGCTGTATAGATAGATGTGTTTGAAACTCTAAATCAAACACGGTTTGTGCTAGCTCCGTGAAACTTGACAAAATGAAGTAGTCCTAAGTTCTATCTCTATGGTTTCTTTCCTCTTGAAGTACCCCATGCAGAGACTGGCGAAAAACACTTTCGTTTGAAAGGGGTTGCCAAGCTTCCAAAAAACTACTAGTTTGCTGAAATCTCAGCAAAACTTTTTTCACCAAATCTTGATGATACTTGGTGATAATGATCAGTTCACTAATCCCACTTGGCTGCCCAATTTTTATTCTTCTAGGTTGAAGCATTCGTTTCCAGTAACAGTTTGAATTTTTAGGTTTCACTCTGTTTTCTCCTGCATAGATAGCTGGGTTTGGAATTCTAAATCAAATATGGTTTGTGCTAGCTCCTTGAAACTTGACCAAATGAAGTAGTTCTAAGTTCTATCTCTATGGTTTGTTTCCTCTTGAAGTACCCCATGCAGAGACTGGCGAAAAACACTTTCGTTTGAAAGGGGTTGCCAAGCTTCCAAAAAACTACTAGTTTGCTGAAATCTCAGCAAACATTTTTTCACCAAAACTTGATGATACTTGGTGGTAATGATCAGTTCACTATTCCCACTTGGCTGCCCAACTTTCACTCTTCTAGGTTCAAGCGTTCGTTTCCAGTAACACTTTGAATTTTTAGGTTTCACTCTGTTTTCTCCGACATAGATAGCTGTTTTTGGAATTCTAAATCAAACATGGTTTGTGCTAGCTCCTTGAAACTTGACCAAATTAAGTAGTTCTAAGTTCTATCTCTATGGTTTGTTTCCTCTTGAAGTACCCCATGCAGTGACTGGCGAAAAACACTTTCGTTTGAAAGGGGTTGCCAAGCTTCCAAAAAACTACTAGTTTGCAGAAATCTCAGCAAACATTTTTTCACCAAAATTGATGACACTTGGTGGTAATGATCAGTTCTCTAATCCCACTTGGCTGCCCAACTTTCACTCTCTAGGTTCAAGCTTTCGTTTCCAGTAACACTTTGAATTTTTAGGTTTCACTCTGTTTTCTGCTATATAGATAGATGTGTTTGAAACTCTAAATCAAACGGTTTGTGCTAGCTCCTTGAAACTTGACTAAATGAAGTAGTTCTAAGTTCTATCTCTATGATTTGTTTCCTCTTGAAGTACCCCATGCAGAGACTGGCGAAAAACACTTTCGTTTGAAAGGGGTTGCCAAGCTTCCAAAAAACTACTAGTTTGCTGAAATCTCAGCAAACATTTTTTCACCAAAACTTGATGATACTTGGTGGTAATGATCAGTTCACTAATCCCACTTGGCTGCCCAACTTTCACTCTTCTAGGTTCAAGCGTTCGTTTCCAGTAACACTTTGAATTTTTAGGTTTCACTCTGTTTTCTGCTATATAGATAGATGTGTTTGAAACTCTAAATCAAACACGGTTTTTGCTAGCTCCTTGAAACTTGACTAAATGAAGTAGTACTAAGTTCTATCTCTATGGTTTGTTTCCTCTTGAAGTACCCCATGCAGAGACTGGCGAAAAACACTTTCGTTTGAAAGGGGTTGCCAAGCTTCCAAAAAACTTCACGTTTGCTGAAATCTCAGCAAATATTTTTTCACCAAATCTTGATGATACTTGGTGGTAATGATCAGTTCACTAAGCCCACTTGGCTGCCCAATTTTTACTCTTCTAGGTTCAAGCGTTCGTTTCCTGTAACACTTTGAATTTTTAGGTTTCACTCTGTTTTCTGCTATATAGATAGATGTGTTTGAAACTCTAAATCAAACACGGTTTGTGCTAGCTCCTTGAAAGTTGACCAAATTAAGTAGTTCTAAGTTCTATCTCTATGGTTTGTTTCCTCTTGAAGTACCCCATGCAGAGACTGGCGAAAAACACTTGCGTTTGAAAGGGGTTGCCAAGCTTCCAAAAAACTACTAGTTTGCTGAAATCTCAGCAAACCTTTTTTCACCAAATCTTGATGATACTTGGTGGTAATGATCAGTTCACTAAGCCCACTTGGCTGCCCAACTTTCACTCTTCTAGGTTCAAGCGTTCGTTTCCAGTAACACTTTGAATTTTTAGGTTTCACTCTGTTTTCTGCTATATAGATAGATGTGTTTGAAACTCTAAATCAAACACGGTTTGTGCTAGCTCCTTGAATCTTGACCAAATGAAGTAGTTCTAAGTTGTATCTCTATGTTTTGTTTCCTCTTGAAGTACCCCATGCAGAGACTGGCGAAGAACACTTTCGTTTGAAAGGGGTTGCCAGGCTTCCAAAAAACTACTAGTTTGCTGAAATCTCAGCAAACATTTTTTCACCAAATCTTGATGATACTTGGTGGTAATGATCAGTTCACTAATCTCACTTGGCTGCCCAACTTTCACTCTTCTAGGTTCAAGCGTTCGTTTCCAGTAACACTTTGAATTTTTAGGTTTCACTCTGTTTTCTGCTATATAGATAGATGTGTTTGAAACTCTAAATCAAACACGGTTTGTGCTAGCTCCTTGAAACTTTACCAAATGAAGTAGTTCTATGTTCCATCTCTATGGTTTGTTTCCTCTTGAAGTACACCATGCAGAGACTGGCGAAAAACACTTTCGTTTGAAAGTGGTGGCCAAGCTTCCAAAAAACTACTAGTTTGCTGAAATCTCAGCAAAACTTTTTTCACCAAAACTTGATGATACTTGGTGGTAATGATCAGTTCACAAAGCCCACTTGGCTGCCCAATTTTTACTCTTCTAGGTTCAAGCATTCGTTTCCTGTAACACTTTGAATTTTTAGGTTTCACTCTGTTTTCTGCTATATAGATAGATGTGTTTGAAACTCTAAATCAAACACGGTTTTTGTTAGCTCCTTGAAACTTGACCAAATGAAGTAGTTCTAAGTTCTATCTCTATGGTTTGTTTCCTCTTGAAGTACCCCATGCAGAGACTGGCGAAAAACACTTTCGTTTGAAAGGGGTGGCCAAGCTTCCAAAAAACTACTAGTTTGCTGAAATCTCAGCAAACCTTTTTTCACCAAATCTTGATGATACTTGGTGGTAATGATCAGTTCACTAATCCCACTTGGCTGCCCAATTTTTATTCTTCTAGGTTGAAGCATTCGTTTCCAGTAACAGTTTGAATTTTTAGGTTTCACTCTGTTTTCTCCTACGTAGATAGCTGTTTTTGGAATTCTAAATCAAACATGGTTTGTGCTAGCTCCTTGAAACTTGACCAAATGAAGTAGTTCTAAGTTCTATCTCTATGGTTTGTTTCCTCTTGAAGTACCCCATGCAGTGACTGGCGAAAAACACTTTCGTTTGAAAGGGGTTGCCAAGCTTCCAAAAAACTACTAGTTTGCAGAAATCTCAGTAAACATTTTTTCACCAAAACTTGATGATACTTGGTGGTAATGATCAGTTCTCTAATCCCACTTGGCTGCCCAACTTTCACTCTTCTAGGTTCAAGCTTTCGTTTCCAGTAACACTTTGAATTTTTAGGTTTCACTCTGTTTTCTGCTATATAGATAGATGTGTTTGAAACTCTAAATCAAACGGTTTGTGCTAGCTCCTTGAAACTTGACTAAATGAAGTAGTTCTAAGTTCTATCTCTATGATTTGTTTCCTCTTGAAGTACCCCATGCAGAGCCTGGCGAAAAACACTTTCGTTTGAAAGGGGTTGCCAAGCTTCCAAAAAACTACTAGTTTGCTGAAATCTCAGCAAACATTTTTTCACCAAAACTTGATGATACTTGGTGGTAATGATCAGTTCACTAATCCCACTTGGCTGCCCAACTTTCACTCTTCTAGGTTCAAGCGTTCGTGTCCAGTAACACTTTGAATTTTTAGGTTTCACTCTGTTTTCTGCTATATAGATAGATGTGTTTGAAACTCTAAATCAAACACGGATTGTGCTAGCTCCTTGAAAGTTGACCAAATGAAGTAGTTCTAAGTTCTATCTCTATGGTTTGTTTCCTCTTGAAGTACCCCATGCAGAGACTGGCGAAAAACACTTGCGTTTGAAAGGGGTTGCCAAGCTTCCAAAAAACTACTAGTTTGCTGAAATCTCAGCAAACCTTTTTTCACCAAATCTTGATGATACTTGGTGGTAATGATCAGTGCACTAAGCCCACTTGGCTGCCCAACTTTCACTCTTCTAGGTTCAAGCGTTCGTTTCCAGTAACACTTTGAATTTTTAGGTTTCACTCTGTTTTCTGCTATATAGATAGATGTGTTTGAAACTCTAAATCAAACACGGTTTGTGCTAGCTCCTTGAATCTTGACCAAATGAAGTAGTTCTAAGTTCTATCTCTATGTTTTGTTTCCTCTTGAAGTACCCCATGCAGAGACTGGCGAAGAACACTTTCGTTTGAAAGGGGTTGCCAGGCTTCCAAAAAACTACTAGTTTGCTGAAATCTCAGCAAACATTTTTTCACCAAATCTTGATGATACTTGGTGGTAATGATCAGTTCACTAATCTCACTTGGCTGCCCTACTTTCACTCTTCTAGGTTCAAGCGTTCGTTTCCAGTAACACTTTGAATTTTTAGGTTTCACTCTGTTTTCTCCTATATAGATAGATGTGTTTGAAACTCTAAATCAAACACGGTTTGTGCTAGCTCCTTGAAACTTTACCAAATGAAGTAGTTGTATGTTCCATCTCTATGGTTTGTTTCCTCTTGAAGTACACCATGCAGAGACTGGCGAAAAACACTTTCATTTGAAAGTGGTGGCCAAGCTTCCAAAAAACTACTAGTTTGCTGAAATCTCAGCAAAACTTTTTTCACCAAGTCTTGATGATACTTGGTGGTAATGATCAGTTCACAAAGTCCACTTGGCGGCCCAATTTTTATTCTTCTAGGTTGAAGCATTCGTTTCCAGTAACAGTTTGAATTTTTAGGTTTCACTCTGTTTTCTCATACGTAGATAGCTGTGTTTGGAATTCTAAATCAAACACGGTTTGTGCTAGCTCCTTGAAACTTGACCAAATGAAGTAGTTCTAAGTTCTATCTCTATGGTTTGTTTCCTCTTGAAGTACCCCATGCAGAGACTGGCGAAAAACACTTTCATTTGAAAGGGGTTGCCAAGCTTCCAAAAAACTACTAGTTTGCTGAAATCTCAGCAAACATTTTTTCACCAAATCTTGATGATACTTGGTGGTAATGATCAGTTCACTAAGCCGACTTGGCTGCCCAATTTTTACTCTTCTATGTTCAAGCGTTCGTTTCCAGTAACACTTTGAATTTTTAGGTTTCACTCTGTTTTCTGCTATATAGATAGATGTGTTTGAAACTCTAAATCAAACACGGTTTGTGCTAGCTCCTTGAAACTTTACCAAATGAAGTAGTCTCTATGGTTTGTTTCCTCTTGAAATACACCATGCAGAGACTGGCGAAAAACACTTTCGTTTGAAAGGGGTGGCCAAGCTTCCAAAAAACTACTAGTTTGCTGAAATCTCAGCAAAACTTTTTTCATAAAATCTTGCTGATACTTGGTGGTAATGATCAGTTCACTAATCTCACTTGCCTGCCCAACTTTCACTCTTCTAGATTCAAGCGTTCGTTTCCAGTAACACTTGGAATTTTTAGGTTTCACTCTGTTTTCTGCTATATAGATAGATGTGTTTCAAACTCTAAATCAAACACGGTTTGTGCTAGCTCCGTGAAACTTGACAAAATGAAGTAGTCCTAAGTTCTATCTCTATGGTTTGTTTCCTCTTGAAGTACCCCATGCAGAGACTGGCGAAAAACACTTTCGTTTGAAAGGGGTTGCCAAGCTTCCAAAAAACTACTGGTTTGCTGAAATCTCAGCAAACCTTTTTTCACCAAATCTTGATGGTACCTGGTGGTAATGATCAGTTCACTAATCCCACTTGGCTGCCCAATTTTTATTCTTCTAGGTTGAAGCATTCGTTTCCAGTAACAGTTTGAATTTTTAGGTTTCACTCTGTTTTCTCCTGCATAGATAGCTGTGTTTGGAATTCTAAATCAAATATGGTTTGTGCTAGCTCCTTGTAACTTGACCAAATGAAGTAGTTCTAAGTTCTATCTCTATGGTTTGTTTCCTCTTGAAGTACCGCATGCAGAGACTGGCGAAAAACACTTTCGTTTGAAAGGGGTTGCCAAGCTTCCAAAAAACTAGTAGTTTGCTGAAATCTCAGCAAACATTTTTTCACCAAAACTTGATGATACTTGGTGGCAATGATCAGTTCACTAATCCCACTTGGCTGCCCAACTTTCACTCTTCTAGGTTCAAGCGTTCGTTTCCAGTAACACTTTGAATTTTTAGGTTTCACTCTGTTTTCTGCTATGTAGATAGATGTGTTTGAAACTCTAAATCAAACACGGTTTGTGCTAGCTCCTTGAAACTTGACCAAATGAAGTAGTTCTAAGTTCTATCTCTATGGTTTGTTTCCTCTTGAAGTACACCATGCAGAGACTGGGGAAAAACACTTTCGTTTGAAAGGGGTTGCCAAGCTTCCAAAAAACTACTAGTTTGCTGAAATCTCAGCAAACATTTTTTCACCAAATCTTGATGATACTTGGTGGTAATGATCAGTTCACTAAGCCCACTTGGCTGCCCAATTTTTACTCTTCTAGGTTCAAGCGTTCGTTTCCAGTAACACTTTGAATTTTTAGGTTTCACTCTGTTTTCTGCTATATAGATAGATGTGTTTGAAACTCTAAATCAAACACGGTTTGTGCTAGCTCCTTGAATCTTTATCAAATGAAGTAGTCTCAATGGTTTGTTTCCTCTTGAAGTACACCATGCAGAGACTGGCGAAAAACACTTTCGTTTGAAAGGGGTTGCCAAGCTTCCAAAAAACTACTAGTTTGCTGAAATCTCAGCAAACCTTTTTTCACCAAATGTTGATGATACTTGGTGGTAATGATCAGTTCACTAATCTCACTTGGCTGCCCAACTTTCACTCTTCTAGGTTCAAGCGTTCGTCTCCAGTAACACTTTGAATTTTTAGGTCTCACTCTGTTTTCTGCTATATAGATAGATGTGTTTGAAACTCTAAATCAAACACGGTTTGTGCTAGCTCCGTGAAACTTGACAAAATGAAGTAGTCCTAAGTTCTATCTCTATGGTTTGTTTCCTCTTGAAGTACCCCATGCAGAGACTGGCGAAAAACACTTTCGTTTGAAAGGGGTTGCCAAGCTTCCAAAAAACTTCACGTTTGCTGAAATCTCAGCAAACATTTTTTCACCAAATCTTGATGATACTTGGTGGTAATGATCAGTTCACTAAGCCCACTTGGCTGCCCAATTTTTACTCTTCTAGGTTCAAGTGTTCGTTTCCTGTAACACTTTGAATTTTTAGGTTTCACTGTGTTTTCTGCTATATAGATAGATGTGTTTGAAACTCTAAATCAAACACGGTTTGTGCTAGCTCCTTGAAAGTTGACAAAATGAAGTATTTCTAAGTTCTATCTCTATGGTTTGTTTCCTCTTGAAGTACCCCATGCAGAGACTGGCGAAAAACACTTTCGTTTGAAAGGGGTTGCCAAGCTTCCAAAAAACTACTAGTTTGCTGAAATCTCAGCAAATCTTTTTTCACCAAATCTTGATGATACTTGGTGGTAACGATCAGTTCACTAAGCCCACTTGGCTGCCCAACTTTCACTCTTCTAGGTTCAAGCGTTCGTTTCCAGTAACACTTTGAATTTTTAGGTTTCACTCTGTTTTCTGCTATATAGATAGATGTGTTTGAAACTCTAAATCAAACAAGGTTTGTGCTAGCTCCTTGAATCTTGACCAAATGAAGTAGTTCTAAGTTCTATCTATGTTTTGTTTCCTCTTGAAGTACCCCATGCAGAGACTGGCGAAAAACACTTTCGTTTGAAAGGGGTTGCCAGGCTTCCAAAAAACTACTAGTTTGCTGAAATCTCAGCAAACCTTTTTTCACCAAATCTTGATGATACTTGGTGGTAATGATCAGTTCACTAATCTCACTTGGCTGCCCAACTTTCACTCTTCTAGGTTCAAGCGTTCGTTTCCAGTAACACTTTGAATTTTTAGGTTTCACTCTGTTTTCTGCTATATAGATAGATGTGTTTGAAACTCTAAATCAAACACGGTTTGTGCTAGCTCCTTGAAACTTTACCAAATGAAGTAGTTCTATGGTCCATCTCTATGGTTTGTTTCCTCTTGAAGTACACCATGCAGAGACTGGCGAAAAACACTTTCGTTTGAAAGGGGTGGCCAAGCTTCCAAAAAACTACTAGTTTGCTGAAATCTCAGCAAAACTTTTTTCACCAAAACTTGATGATACTTGGTGGTAATGATCAGTTCACAAAGCCCACTTGGCTGCCCAATTTTTACTCTTCTAGGTTCAAGCGTTCGTTTCCTGTAACACTTTGAATTTTTAGGTTTCACTCTGTTTTCTGCTATATAGATAGATGTGTTTGAAACTCTAAATCAAACACGGTTTTTGCTAGCTCCTTGAAACTTTACCAAATGAAGTAGTTCTATGTTCCATCTCTATGGTTTGTTTCCTCTTGAAGTACACCATGCAGAGACTGGCGAAAAACACTTTCGTTTGAAAGGGGTGGCCAAGCTTCCAAAAACCTACTAGTTTGCTGAAATCTCAGCAAAACTTTTTTCACCAAAACTTGATGATACTTGGTGGTAATGATCAGTTCACAAAGTCCACTTGGCTGCCCAATTTTTATTCTTCTAGGTTGAAGCATTCGTTTCCAGTAACAGTTTGAATTTTTAGGTTTCACTCTGTTTTCTCATACATAGATAGCTGTGTTTGGAATTCTAAATCAAACACGGTTTGTGCTAGCTCCTTGAAACTTGACCAAATGAAGTAGTTCTAAGTTCTATCTCTATGGTTTTTTTCCTCTTGAAGTACCCCATGCAGAGACTGGCGAAAAACACTTTCGTTTGAAAGGGGTTGCCAAGCTTCCAAAAAACTACTAGTTTGTTGAAATCTCAGCAAACATTTTTTCACCAAATCTTGATGATACTTGGTGGTAATGATCAGTTCACTAATCCCACTTGGCTGCCCAATTTTTATTCTTCTAGCTTGAAGTATTCGTTTCCAGTAACAGTTTGAATTTTTAGGTTTCACTCTGTTTTCTCCTACATAGATAGCTGTGTTTGGAATTCTAAATCAAACCTGGTTTGTGCTAGCTCCTTGAAACTTGACAAAATGAAGTAGTTCTCAGTTCTGTCTCTATGGTTTGTTTCCTCTTGAAGTACCCCATGCAGAGACTGGCGAAAAACACTTTCGTTTGAAAGGGGTTGCCAAGCTTCCAAAAAACTACTAGTTTGCTGAAATCTCAGCAAACATTTTTTCAACAAATCTTGATGATACTTGGTGGTAATGATCAGTTCACTAAGCCGACTTGGCTCCCCAATTTTCACTCTTCTAGGTTCAAGCGTTCATTTCCAGTAACACTTTGAAATTTTAGGTTTCACTCTGTTTTCTGCGATATAGATAGATGTGTTTGAAACTCTAAATCAAACACGGTTTGTGCTAGCTCCGTGAAACTTGACAAAATGAAGTAGTTCTAAGTTCTATCTCTATGGTTTGTTTCCTCTTGAAGTACCCCATGCAGAGACTGCGAAGAACACTTTCGTTTGAAAGGGGTTGCCAAGCTTCCAAAAAACTACTCGTTTGCTGAAATCTCAGCAAACATTTTTTCACCAAAACTTGATGATACTTGGTGGTAAGGATCAGTTCACTAAGCCCACTTGGCTGCCCAACTTTCACTCTTCTAGGTTCAAGCGTTCGTTTCCAGTAACACTTTGAATTTTTAGGTTTCACTCTGTTTTCTGCTATATAGATAGATGTGTTTGAAACTCTAAATCAAACAAGGTTTGTGCTAGCTCCTTGAATCTTGACCAAATGAAGTAGTTCTCAGTTCTATCTCTATGGTTTGTTTCCTCTTGAAGTACCCCATGCAGAGACTGGCTAAAAACACTTTCGTTTGAAAGGGGTTGCCAGGCTTCCAAAAAACTACTAGTTTGCTGAAATCTCAGCAAACCTTTTTTCACCAAATCTTGATGATACTTGGTGGTAATGATCAGTTCACTAATCTCACTTGGCTGCCCAACATTCACTCTTCTAGGTTCAAGCGTTCGTTTCCAGTAACACTTTGAATTTTTAGGTTTCACTCTGTTTTCTGCTATATAGATAGATGTGTTTGAAACTCTAAATCAAACACGGTTTGTGCTAGCTCCTTGAAACTTTACCAAATGAAGTAGTTCTATGTTCCATCTCTATGGTTTGTTTCCTCTTGAAGTACACCATGCAGAGACTGGCGAAAAACACTTTCGTTTGAAAGGGGTGGCCAAGCTTCCAAAAAACTACTAGTTTGCTGAAATCTCAGCAAAACTTTTTTCACCAAAACTTGATGATACTTGGTGGTAATGATCAGTTCACAAAGCCCACTTGGCTTCCCAATTTTTACTCTTCTAGGTTCAAGCGTTCGTTTCCTGTAACACTTTGAATTTTTAGGTTTCACTCTGTTTTCTGCTGTATAGATAGATGTGTTTGAAACTCTAAATCAAACACGGTTTTTGCTAGCTCCTTGAAACTTTACGAAATGAAGTAGTTCTATGTTCCATCTCTATGGTTTGTTTCCTCTTGAAGTACACCATGCAGAGACTGGCGAAAAACACTTTCGTTTGAAAGGGGTGGCCAAGCTTCCAAAAAACTACTAGTTTGCTGAAATCTCAGCAAACCTTTTTTCACCAAATCTTGATGATACTTGGTGGTCATGATCAGTTCACTAATCCCACTTGGCTGCCCAATTTTTATTCTTCTAGTTTGAAGAATTCGTTTCCAGTAACAGTTTGAATTTTTAGGTTTCACTCTGTTTTCTCCTACATAGATAGCTGTGTTTGGAATTCTAAATCAAACCTGGATTGTGCTAGCTCCTTGAAACTTGACAAAATGAAGTAGTTCTCAGTTCTATCTCTATGGTTTGTTTCCTCTTGAAGTACCCCATGCAGAGACTGGCGAAAAACACTTTCGTTTGAAAGGGGTTGCCAAGCTTCCAAAAAACTACTAGTTTGCTGAAATCTCAGCAAACATTTTTTCAACAAATCTTGATGATACTTGGTGGTAATGATCAGTTCACTAAGCCCACTTGGCTGCCCAATTTTTACTCTTCTAGGTTCAAGCGTTCGTTTCCAGTAACAGTTTGAAATTTTAGGTTTCACTCTGTTTTCTGCTATATAGATAGATGTGTTTGAAACTCTAAATCAAACACGGTTTGTGCTAGCTCCGTGAAACTTGACAAAATGAAGTAGTTCTAAGTTCTATCTCTATGGTTTGTTTCCTCTTGAAGTACCCCATGCAGAGACTGGGAAGAACACTTTCGTTTGAAAGGGGTTGCCAAGCTTCCAAAAAACTACTCGTTTGCTGAAATCTCAGCAAACATTTTTTCACCAAATCTTGATGATACTTGATGGTAATGATCAGTTCACTAATCCCACTTGGCTACCCAATTTTTATTATTCTAGGTTGAAGCATTCGTTTCCAGTAACAGTTTGAATTTTTATTTTTCACTCTGTTTTCTCCTACATAGATAGCTGTGTTTGGAATTCTAAATCAAACATGGTTTGTGCTAGCTCCTTGAAACTTGAAAAATGAATTAGTTCTAAGTTCTATCTCTTTGGTTTGTTTCCTCTTGAAGTACCCCATGCAGAGACTGGCGAAAAACACTTTCGTTTGAAAGGGGTGGCCAAGCTTCCAAAAAACTACTAGTTTGCTGAAATCTCAGCAAACCTTTTTTCACCAAATCTTGATGATACTTGGTGGTAATGATCAGTTCACTAATCTCACTTGCCTGCCCAACTTTGACTCTTCTAGGTTCAAGCGTTTTTTTCCAGTAACACTTGGAATTTTTAGGTTTCACTCTGTTTTCTGCTATATAGATAGATGTGTTTGAAACTCTAAATCAAACACGGTTTGTGCTAGCTCCGTTAAACTTGACAAATGAAGTAGTCCTAAGTTCTATCTCTATGGTTTGTTTCCTCTTGAAGTACCCCATGCAGAGACTGGCGAAAAACACTTTCGTTTGAAAGGGGTTGCCAAGCTTCCAAAAAACTACTAGTTTGCTGAAATCTCAGCAAACAGTTTTTCACCAAATCTTGATGATACTTGGTGGTCATGATCAGTTCACTAAGCCCACTTGTCTGCCCAACTTTCACTCTTCTAGGTTCAAGCGTTCGTTTCCAGTAACACTTTGAATTTTTAGGTTTCACTCTGTTTTCTGCTATATAGATAGATGTGTTTGAAACTCTAAATCAAACACGGTTTGTGCTAGCTCCTTGAAAGTTGACCAAATGAAGTAGTTCTAAGTTCTATCTCTATGGTTTGTTTCCTCTTGAAATACCCCATGCAGAGACTGGCGAAAAACACTTTCGTTTGAAAGGGGTTGCCAAGCTTCCAAAAAACTACTAGTTTGCTGAAATCTCAGCAAACCTTTTTTCACCAAATCTTGATGATACTTGGTGGTAACGATCAGTTCAGTAAGCCCACTTGGCTGCCCAACTTTCACTCTTCTAGGTTCAAGCGTTCGTTTCCAGTAACACTTTGAATTTTTATGTTTCACTCTGTTTTCTGCTATATAGATAGATGTGTTTGAAACTCTAAATCAAACAAGGTTTGTGCTAGCTCCTTGAATCTTGACCAAATGAAGTATTTCTAAGTTCTATCTATGTTTTGTTTCCTCTTGAAGTACCCCATGCAGAGACTGGCGAAAAACACTTTCGTTTGAAAGGGGTTGCCAGGCTTCCAAAAAACTACTAGTTTGCTGAAATCTCAGCAAACCTTTTTTCACCAAATCTTGATGACACTTGGTGGTAATGATCAGTTCACTAATCTCACTTGGCTGCCCAACATTCACTCTTCTAGGTTCAAGGGTTCGTTTCCAGTAACACTTTGAATTTTTAGGTTTCACTCTGTTTTCTGCTATATAGATAGATGTGTTTGAAACTCTAAATCAAACACGGTTTGTGCTAGCTCCTTGAAACTTTACCAAATGAAGTAGTTCTATGTTCCACTCTATGGTTTGTTTCCTCTTGAAGTACACCATGCAGAGACTGGCGAAAAACACTTTCGTTTGAAAGGGGTGGCCAAGCTTCCAAAAAACTACTAGTTTGCTGAAATCTCAGCAAAACTTTTTTCACCAAAACTTGATGATACTTGGTGGTAATGATCAGTTCACAAAGCCCACTTGGCTGCCCAATTTTTACTCTTCTAGGTTCAAGCGTTCGTTTCCTGTAACTCTTTGAATTTTTAGGTTTCACTCTGTTTTCTGCTATATAGATAGATGTGTTTGAAACTCTAAATCAAACACGGTTTTTGCTAGCTCCTTGAAACTTTACCAAATGAAGTAGTTCTATGTTCCATCTCTATGGTTTGTTTCCTCTTGAAGTACACCATGCAGAGACTGGCGAAAAACACTTTCGTTTGAAAGGGGTGGCCAAGCTTCCAAAAAACTACTAGTTTGCTGAAATCTCAGCAAACCTTTTTTCACCAAATCTTGATGATACTTGGTGGTCATGATCAGTTCACTAATCCCACTTGGCTGCCCAATATTTATTCTTCTAGGTTGAAGCATTCGTTTCCAGTAACAGTTTGAATTTTTAGGTTTCACTCTGTTTTCTCCAACATAGATAGCTGTGTTTGGAATTCTAAATCAAACCTGGTTTGTGCTAGCTCCTTGAAACTTGACAAAATGAAGTAGTTCTCAGTTCTATCTCTATGGTTTGTTTCCTCTTGAAGTACCCCATGCAGAGACTGGCGAAAAACACTTTCGTTTGAAAGGGGTTGCCAAGCTTCCAAAAAATACTAGTTTGCTGAAATCTCAGCAAACATTTTTTCACCAAATCTTGATGATACTTGGTGGTAATAATCAGTTCACTAAGCCCACTTGTCTGCCCAATTTTTACTCTTCTAGGTTCAAGCGTTCGTTTCCAGTAACACTTTGAATTTTTAGGTTTCACTCTGTTTTCTGCTATATAGATAGATGTGTTTGAAACTCTAAATCAAACACGGTTTGTGCTAGCTCCTTGAATCTTTATCAAATGAAGTAGTCTCTATGGTTTGTTTCCTCTTGAAGTACACCATGCAGAGACTGGCGAAAAACACTTTCGTTGAAAGGGGTGGCCAAGCTTCCAAAAAACTACTAGTTTGCTGAAATCTCAGCAAACCTTTTTTCACCAAATCTTGCTGATACTTGGTGGTAATGATCAGTTCACTAATCTCACTTGCCTGCCGAACTTTCACTCTTCTAGGTTCAAGCGTTCATTTCCAGTAAAACTTGGAATTTTTAGGTTTCACTCTGTTTTCTGCTATATAGATAGATGTGTTTGAAACTCCAAATCAAACACGGTTTGTGCTAGCTCCGTGAAACTTGACAAAATGAAGTAGTCCTAAGTTCTATCTCTATGGTTTGTTTCCTCTTGAAGTACCCCATGCAGAGACTGGCGAAAAACACTTTCATTTGAAAGGGGTTGCCAAACTTCCAAAAAACTACTAGTTTGCTGAAATCTCAGCAAACATTTTTTCACCAAAACTTGATGATACTTGGTGGTAATGATCAGTTCACTACTCCCACTTGGCTGCCCAACTTTCACTCTTCTAGGTTGAAGCTTTCGTTTCCAGTGACTGTTTGAATTTTTAGGTTTCACTCTGTTTTCTGCTATATAGATAGATGTGTTTGAAACTCTAAATCAAACACGGTTTGTGCTCGCTCCTTGAAACTTGACCAAATGAAGTAGTTCTAAGTTCTATCTCTATGGTTTGTTTCCTCTTGAAGTACCCCATGCAGAGACTGGCGAAAAACACTTCCGTTTGAAAGGGGTTGCCAAGCTTCCAAAAAACTACTAGTTTGCTGAAATCTCAGCAAACATTTTTTCACCAAATCTTGATGATACTTGGTGGTAATGATCAGTTCACTAAGCTCACTTGTCTGCCCAATTTTTACTCTTCTATGTTCAAGCGTTCGTTTCCAGTAACACTTTGAATTTTTAGGTTTCACTCTGTTTTCTGCTATATAGATAGATGTGTTTGAAACTCTAAATCAAACACGGTTTGTGCTAGCTCCTTGAATCTTTATCAAATGAAGTAGTCTCTATGGTTTGTTTCCTCTTGAAGTACCCCATGCAGAGACTGGCGAAAAACACTTTCATTTGAAAGGGGTTGCCAAGCTTCCAAAAAACTACTAGTTTGCTGAAATCTCAGCAAACCTTTTTTCACCAAATCTTGATGATACTTGGTGGTAATGATCAGTTCACTAATCCCACTTGGCTGCCCAACTTTCACTCTTCTAGGTTCAAGCGTTCGTTTCCAGTAACACTTTAAATTTTTAGGTTTCACTCTGTTTTCTGCTATATAGATAGATGTGTTTGAAACTCCAAATCAAACACGGTTTGTGCTAGCTCCGTGAAACTTGACAAAATGAAGTAGTCCTAAGTTCTATCTCTATGGTTTGTTTCCTCTTGAAGTACCCCATGCAGAGACTGGCGAAAAACACTTTCGTTTGAAAGGGGTTGCCAAACTTCCAAAAAACTACTCGTTTGCTGAAATCTCAGCAAACATTTTTTCACCAAAACTTGATGATACTTGGTGGTAATGATCAGTTCACTACTCCCACTTGGCTGCCCAACTTTCACTCTTCTAGGTTGAAGCTTTCGTTTCCAGTGACTGTTTGAATTTTTAGGTTTCACTCTGTTTTCTGCTATATAGATAGATGTGTTTGAAACTCTAAATCAAACACGGTTTGTGCTCGCTCCTTGAAACTTGACCAAATGAAGTAGTTCTAAGTTCTATCTCTATGGTTTGTTTCCTCTTGAAGTACCCCATGCAGAGACTGGCGAAAAACACTTCCGTTTGAAAGGGGTTGCCAAGCTTCCAAAAAACTACTAGTTTGCTGAAATCTCAGCAAACATTTTTTCACCAAATCTTGATGATACTTGGTGGTAATGATCAGTTCACTAAGCTCACT
Organism: Callospermophilus lateralis; assembly: GCF_048772815.1. Taxonomy (NCBI): domain Eukaryota; kingdom Metazoa; phylum Chordata; class Mammalia; order Rodentia; family Sciuridae; genus Callospermophilus; species Callospermophilus lateralis. The sequence goes on from NW_027513909.1 coordinate 69,470, forward strand.
TGTCTGCCCAATTTTTACTCTTCTAGGTTCAAGCGTTCGTTTCCAGTAACACTTTGAATTTTTAGGTTTCACTCTGTTTTCTGCTATATAGATAGATGTGTTTGAAACTCTAAATCAAACACGGTTTGTGCTAGCTCCTTGAATCTTTATCAAATGAAGTAGTCTCTATGGTTTGTTTCCTCTTGAAGTACCCCATGCAGAGACTGGCGAAAAACACTTTCATTTGAAAGGGGTTGCCAAGCTTCCAAAAAACTACTAGTTTGCTGAAATCTCAGCAAACCTTTTTTCACCAAATCTTTATGATACATGGTGGTAATGATCAGTTCACTAATCCCACTTGGCTGCCCAATTTTTATTCTTCTAGGTTGAAGCATTCGTTTCCAGTAACAGTTTCAATTTTTAGGTTTCACTCTGTTTTCTCCTACATAGATAGCTGTTTTTGGAATTCTAAATCAAACATGGTTTGTGCTAGCTCCTTGAATCTTTATCAAATGAAGTAGTCTCTATGGTTTGTTTCCTCTTGAAGTACACCATGCAGAGACTGGCGAAAAACACTTTCGTTTGAAAGGGGTTGCCAAGCTTCCAAAAAACTACTAGTTTGCTGAAATCTCAGCAAACCTTTTTTCACCAAATCTTGATGATACTTGGTGGTAATGATCAGTTCACTAATCCCACTTGGCTATCCAATTTTTATTCTTTTAGGTGAAGCATTCGTTTCCAGTAACAGTTTGAATTTTTATTTTTCACTCTGTTTTCTCCTACATAGATAGCTGTGTTTGGAATTCTAAATCAAACATGGTTTGTGCTAGCTCCTTGAGACTTGACCAAATGAAGTAGTTCTAAGTTCTATCTCTATGGTTTGTTTCCTCTTGAAGTACCCCATGCAGAGACTGGCGAAAAACACTTTCATTTGAAAGGGGTTGCCAAGCTTCCAAAAAACTACTAGTTTGCTGAAATCTCAGCAAACCTTTTTTCACCAAATCTTGATGATACTTGGTGGTAATGATCAGTTCACTAATCCCACTTGGCTGCCCAACTTTCACTCTTCTAGGTTCAAGCGTTCGTTTCCAGTAACACTTTAAATTTTTAGGTTTCACTCTGTTTTCTGCTATATAGACAGATGTGTTTGAAACTCTAAATCAAACACGGTTTGTGCTAGCTCCTTGAAACTTTACCAAATGAAGTAGTCCTAAGTTCTATCTCTATGATTTGTTTCCTCTTGAAGTACCCCATGCAGAGACTGGCGAAAAACACTTTCGTTTGAAAGGGGTGGCCAAGCTTCCAAAAAACTACTAGTTTGCTGAAATCTCAGCAAACCTTTTTTCACCAAATCTTGCTGATACTTGGTGGTAATGATCAGTTAACTAATCTCACTTGGCTGCCTAACTTTCACTCTTTTGGGTTCAAGCGTTCGTTTCCAGTAACACTTGGAATTTTTAGGTTTCACTCTGTTTTCTGCTATATAGATAGATGTGTTTGAAACTCTAAATCAAACACGGTTTGTGCTAGCTCCGTGAAACTTGACAAAATGAAGTAGTTCTAAGTTCTATCTCTATGGTTTGTTTCCTCTTGCAGTACCCCATGCAGAGACTGGCGAAAAACACTTTCGTTTGAAAGGGGTTGCCAAGCTTCCAAAAAACTACTGGTTTGCTGAAATCTCAGCAAACCTTTTTTCACCAAATCTTGATGATACTTGATGGTAATGATCAGTTCACTAATCCCACTTGGCTGCCCAATTTTTATTCTTCTAGGTTGAAGCATTCGTTTCCAGTAACAGTTTGAATTTTTAGGTTTCACTCTGTTTTCTCCTACATAGATAGCTGTGTTTGGAATTCTAAATCAAACATGGTTTGTGCTAGCTCCTTGAAACTTGACCAAATGAAGTAGTTCTAAGTTCTATCTCTATGGTTTGTTTCCTCTTGAAGTACCCCATGCAGAGACTGGCGAAAAACACTTTGGTTTGAAAAAGGTTGCCAAGCTTCCAAAAAACTACTAGTTTGCAGAAATCTCAGCAAACATTTTTTCACCAAAACTTGATGATACTTGGTGGTAATGATCAGTTCACTAAGCCCACTTGGCTGCCCAACTTTCACTCTTCTAGGTTCAAGCGTTCGTTTCCAGTAACACTTTGAATTTTTAGGTTTCACTCTTTTTTCTGCTATATAGATAGATGTGTTTGAAACTCTAAATCAAAAACGGTTTGTGCTAGCTCCTTGAAACTTGACTAAATGAAGTAGTTCTAAGTTCTATCTCTATGATTTGTTTCCTCTTGAAGTACCCCATGCAGAGACTGGCAAAAAACACTTTCGTTTGAAAGGGGTTGCCAAGCTTCCAAAAAACTACTAGTTTGCTGAAATCTCAGCAAACATTTTTTCACCAAAACTTGATCATACTTGGTGGTAATGATCAGTTCACTAATCCCACTTGGCTGCCCAATTTCACTCTTCTAGGTTCAAGCGTTCGATTCCAGTAACACTTTGAATTTTTAGGTTTCACTCTGTTTTCTGCTATATAGATAGATGTGTTTGAAACACTAAATCAAACACGGTTTGTGCTAGCTCCTTGAAACTTGACCAAATGAAGTAGTTCTAAGTTCTATCTCTATGGTTTGTTTCCTCTTGAAGTACCCCATGCAGAGACTGGCGAAAAACACTTTCGTTTGAAAGGGGTTGCCAAGCTTCCAAAAAACTACTAGTTTGCTGAAATCTCAGCAAACATTTTTTCAACAAATCTTGATGATACTTGGTGGTAATGATCAGTTCACTAAGCCCACTTGGCTGCCCAATTTTTACTCTTCTAGGTTCAAGCGTTCATTTCCAGTAACACTTTGAATTTTTAGGTTTCACTCTGTTTTCTGCTATATAGATAGATGTGTTTGAAACTCTAAATCAAACACTGTTTGTGCTAGCTCCTTGAAAATTTACCAAATGAAGTAGTCTCTATGGTTTGTTTCCTCTTGAAGTACACCATGCAGAGACTGGCGAAAAACACTTTCGTTTGAAAGGGGTGGCCAAGCTTCCAAAAACTACTAGTTTGCTGAAATCTCAGCAAACCTTTTTTCACCAAATCTTGATGATACTTGGTGGTAATGATCAGTTCACTAATCTCACTTGGCTGCCCAACTTTCACTCTTCTAGGTTCAAGCGTTCGTTTCCAGTAACACTTTGAATTTTTAGGTTTCACTCTGTTTTCTGCTATATAGATAGATGTGTTTGAAACTCTATTTCAAACACGGTTTGTGCTAGCTCCGTGAAACTTGACAAAATGAAGTAGTTCTAAGTTCTATCTCTATGGTTTGTTTCCTCTTGAAGTACCCCATGCAGAGACTGGCGAAAAACACTTTCGTTTAAAAGGGGTTGCCAAGCTTCCAAAAAACTACTAGTTTGCTGAAATCTCAGCAAACATTTTTTCACCAAAACTTGATGATACTTGGTGGTAATGATCAGTTCACTAATCCTACTTGGCTGCCCAACTTTCACTCTTCTAGGTTCAAGCGTTCGTTTCCAGTAACACTTTGAATTTTTAGGTTTCACTCTGTTTTCTGCTATATAGACAGATGTGTTTGAAACTCTAAATCAAACACGGTTTGTGCTAGCTCTTTGAAACTTGACCAAATGAAGTAGTTCTAAGTTCTATCTCTATGGTTTGTTTCCTCTTGAAGTACCCCATGCAGAGACTGGCGAAAAACACTTTCGTTTGAAAGGGGTTGCCAAGCTTCCAAAAAACTACTAGTTTGCTGAAATCTCAGCAAACCTTTTTTCACCAAAACTTGATGATACTTGGTGGTAATGATCAGTTCACTAATCCCACTTGGCTGCCCAACTTTCACTCTTCTAGCTTCAAGCGTTCGTTTCCAGTAACACTTTGAATTTTTAGGTTTCACTCTGTTTTCTGCTATATAGACAGATGTGTTTGAAACTCTAAATCAAACACGGTTTGTGCTAGCTCCTTGAAACTTGACCAAATGAAGTAGTTCTAAGTTCTATCTCTATGATTTGTTTCCTCTTGAAGTACCCCATGCAGAGACTGGCGAAAAACACTTTCGTTTGAAAGGGGTTGCCAAGCTTCCAAAAAACTACTAGTTTGCTGAAATCTCAGCAAACATTTTTTCACCAAAACTTGATGATACTTGGTGGTAATGATCAGTTCACTAATCCCACTTGGCTGCCCAATTTCACTCTTCTACGTTCAAGCGTTCGTTTCCAGTAACACTTTGAATTTTTAGGTTTCAATCTGTTTTCTGCTATATAGATAGATGTGTTTGAAACTCTAAATCAAACACGGTTTGTGCTAGCTCCTTGAAACTTTACCAAATGAAGTAGTTCTATGTTCCATCTCTATGGTTTGTTTCCTCTTGAAGTACACTATGCAGAGACTGGCGAAAAACACTTTCGTTTCAAAGGTGTGGCCAAGCTTCCAAAAAACTACTAGTTTGCTGAAATCTCAGCAAAACTTTTTTCACCAAATCTTGATGATACTTGGTGGTAATGATCAGTTCACTAATCCCTCTTGGCTGCCCAATTTTTATTCTTCTAGGTTGAAGCATTCGTTTCCAGTAACAGTTTGAATTTTTAGGTTTCACTCTGTTTTCTCAAACATAGATAGCTGTGTTTGGAATACTAAATCAAACACGGTTTGTGCTAGCTCCTTGAAACTTGACCAAATGAAGTAGTTCTAAGTTCTATTTCTATGGTTTGTTTCCTCTTGAAGTACCCCATGCAGAGACTGGCGAAAAACACTTTCGTTTGAAAGGGGTTGCCAAGCTTCCAAAAAACTACTAGTTTGCTGAAATCTCAGCAAACATTTTTTCACAAAATCTTGATGATACTTGGTGGTAATGATCAGTTCACTAAGCCCACTTGGCTGCCCAATTTTTACTCTTCTAGTTTCAAGCGTTCGTTTCCAGTAACACTTTGAATTTTTAGGTTTCACTCTGTTTTCTGCTATATAGATAGATGTGTTTGAAACTCTAAATCAAACACGGTTTGTGCTAGCTCCTTGAACCTTTACCAAATGAAGTAGTTCTATGTTCCATCTCTATGGTTTGTTTCCTCTTGAAGTACACCATGCAGAGACTGGCGAAAAACACTTTCGTTTGAAAGGGGTGGCCAAGCTTCCAAAAAACTACAAGTTTGCTGAAATCTCAGCAAACTTTTTTTCACCAAATCTTGATGATACTTGGTGGTAATGATCAGTTCACTAATCCCACTTGGCTGCCCAATTTTTATTATTCTAGTTTGAAGCATTCGTTTCCAGTAACAGTTTGAATTTTTATTTTTCATTCTGATTTCTCCTATATAGATAGCTGTGTTTGGAATTCTAAATCAAACATGGTTTGTGCTAGCTCCTTGAAACTTGACCAAATGAAGTAGTTCTAAGTTCTATCTCTTTGGTTTGTTTCCTCTTGAAGTACCCCATGCAGAGACTGGCGAAAAACACTTTCGTTTGAAAGGGGTGGCCAAGCTTCCAAAAAACTACTAGTTTGCTGAAATCTCAGCAAACCTTTTTTCACCAAATCTTGATGATACTTGGTGGTAATGATCAGTTCACTAATCTCACTTGGCTGCCCAACTTTCACTCTTCTAGGTTCAAGCGTTCGTTTCAAGTAACACTTTGAATATATAGGTTTCACTCTGTTTTCTGCTATATAGATAGATGTGTTTGAAACTCTAAATCAAACACGGTTTGTGCTAGCTCCGTGAAACTTGACAAAATGAAGTAGTCCTAAGTTCTATCTGTATGGTTTGTTTCCTCTTGAAGTACCCCATGCAGAGACTGGCGAAAAACACTTTCGTTTGAAAGGGGTTGCCAAGCTTCCAAAAAACTACTAGTTTGCTGAAATCTCAGCAAACATTTTTTCACCAAAACTTGATGATACTTGGTGGTAATGATCAGTTCACTAATCCCACTTGGCTGCCGAACTTTCACTATTCTAGGTTCAAGCGTTCGTTTCCAGTAACACTTTGAATTTTTAGGTTTCACTATGTTTTCTGCTATATAGACAGATGTGTTTGAAACTCTAAATCAAACACGGTTTGTGCTAGCTCCTTGAAACTTGACCAAATGAAGTAGTTCTAAGTTCTACCTCTATTGTTTGTTTCCTCTTGAAGTACCCCATGCAGAGACTGGCGAAAAACACTTTCATTTGAAAGGGGTTGCCAAGCTTCCAAAAAACTACTAGTTTGCTGAAATCTCAGCAAACCTTTTTTAACCAAAACTTTATGATACTTGGTGGTAATGATCAGTTCACTAATCCCACTTGGCTGCCCAACTTTCACTCTTCTAGGTTCAAGCGTTCGTTTCCAGTAACACTTTGAATTTTTAGGTTTCACTCTGTTTTCTGCTATATAGACAGATGTGTTTGAAACTCTAAATCAAACACGGTTTGTGCTAGCTCCTTGAAACTTGACCAAATGAAGTAGTTCAAAGTTCTATCTCTATGGTTTGTTTCCTCTTGAAGTACCCCATGCAGAGATTGGCGAAAAACACTTTCGTTTGAAAGGGGTGGCCAAGCTTCCAAAAAACTACTAGTTTGCTGAAATCTCAGCAAACCTTTTTTCACCAAAACTTGATGATACTTGGTGGTAATGATCAGTTCACTAATCCCACTTGGCTGCCCAACTTTCACTCTTCTAGGTTGAAGCTTTCGTTTCCAGTGACTGTTTGAATTTTTAGGTTTCACTCTGTTTTCTGCTATATAGATAGATGTGTTTGAAACTCTAAATCAAACACGGTTTGTGCTCGCTCCTTGAAACTTGACCAAATGAAGTAGTTCTAAGTTCTATCTCTATGGTTTGTTTCCTCTTGAAGTACCCCATGCAGAGACTGGCGAAAAACACTTCCGTTTGAAAGGGGTTGCCAAGCTTCCAAAAAACTACTAGTTTGCTGAAATCTCAGCAAACATTTTTTCACCAAATCTTGATGATACTTGGTGGTAATGATCAGTTCACTAAGCTCACTTGTCTGCCCAATTTTTACTCTTCTAGGTTCAAGCGTTCGTTTCCAGTAACACTTTGAATTTTTAGGTTTCACTCTGTTTTCTGCTATATAGATAGATGTGTTTGAAACTCTAAATCAAACACGGTTTGTGCTAGCTCCTTGAATCTTTATCAAATGAAGTAGTCTCTATGGTTTGTTTCCTCTTGAAGTACCCCATGCAGAGACTGGCGAAAAACACTTTCATTTGAAAGGGGTTGCCAAGCTTCCAAAAAACTACTAGTTTGCTGAAATCTCAGCAAACCTTTTTTCACCAAATCTTTATGATACATGGTGGTAATGATCAGTTCACTAATCCCACTTGGCTGCCCAATTTTTATTCTTCTAGGTTGAAGCATTCGTTTCCAGTAACAGTTTCAATTTTTAGGTTTCACTCTGTTTTCTCCTACATAGATAGCTGTTTTTGGAATTCTAAATCAAACATGGTTTGTGCTAGCTCCTTGAAACTTGACCAAATGAAGTAGTTCTAAGTTCTATCTCTATGGTTTGTTTCCTCTTGAAGTACCCCATGCAGAGACTGGCGAAAAACACTTTCGTTTGAAAGGGGTTGCCAAGCTTCCAAAAAACTACTAGTTTGCTGAAATCTCAGCAAACATTTTTTCACCAAATCTTGATGATACTTGGTGGTAATGATCAGTTCACTAAGCCCACTTGTCCGCCCAATTTTTACTCTTCTAGGTTCAAGCGTTCGTTTCCAGTAACACTTTGAATTTTTAGGTTTCACTCTGTTTTCTGCTATATAGATAGATGTGTTTGAAACTCTAAATCAAACACGGTTTGTGCTAGCTCCTTGAATCTTTATCAAATGAAGTAGTCTCTATGGTTTGTTTCCTCTTGAAGTACACCATGCAGAGACTGGCGAAAAACACTTTCGTTTGAAAGGGGTGGCCAAGCTTCCAAAAAACTACTAGTTTGCTGAAATCTCAGCAAACCGTTTTTACCAAATGTTGATGATACTTGGTGGTAATGATCAGTTCACTAATCTCACTTGGCTGCCCAACTTTCACTCTTCTAGGTTCAAGCGTTCGTCTCCAGTAACACTTTGAATTTTTAGGTCTCACTCTGTTTTCTGCTATATAGATAGATGTGTTTGAAACTCTAAATCAAACACGGTTTGTGCTAGCTCCGTGAAACTTGACAAAATGAAGTAGTCCTAAGTTCTATCTCTATGGTTTGTTTCCTCTTGAAGTACCCCATGCAGAGCCTGGCGAAAAACACTTTCGTTTGAAAGGGGTTGCCAAGCTTCCAAAAAACTACTAGTTTGCTGAAATCTCAGCAAACCTTTTTTCACCAAATCTTGATGATACTTGGTGGTAATGATCAGTTCACTAATCCCACTTGGCTATCCAATTTTTATTCTTTTAGGTGAAGCATTCGTTTCCAGTAACAGTTTGAATTTTTATTTTTCACTCTGTTTTCTCCTACATAGATAGCTGTGTTTGGAATTCTAAATCAAACATGGTTTGTGCTAGCTCCTTGAGACTTGACCAAATGAAGTAGTTCTAAGTTCTATCTCTATGGTTTGTTTCCTCTTGAAGTACCCCATGCAGAGACTGGCGAAAAACACTTTCATTTGAAAGGGGTTGCCAAGCTTCCAAAAAACTACTAGTTTGCTGAAATCTCAGCAAACCTTTTTTCACCAAATCTTGATGATACTTGGTGGTAATGATCAGTTCACTAATCCCACTTGGCTGCCCAACTTTCACTCTTCTAGGTTCAAGCGTTCGTTTCCAGTAACACTTTAAATTTTTAGGTTTCACTCTGTTTTCTGCTATATAGACAGATGTGTTTGAAACTCTAAATCAAACACGGTTTGTGCTAGCTCCTTGAAACTTTACCAAATGAAGTAGTCCTAAGTTCTATCTCTATGATTTGTTTCCTCTTGAAGTACCCCATGCAGAGACTGGCGAAAAACACTTTCGTTTGAAAGGGGTGGCCAAGCTTCCAAAAAACTACTAGTTTGCTGAAATCTCAGCAAACATTTTTTCACCAAAACTTGATGATACTTGGTGGTAATGATCAGTTCACTAATCCCACTTGGCTGCCAAACTTTCACTCTTCTTGGTTCAAGCGTTCGTTTCCAGTAACACTTTGAATTTTTAGGTTTCACTCTGTTTTCTGCTATATAGATAGATGTGTTTGAAACTCTAAATCAAACACGGTTTGTGCTAGCTCCTTGAAACTTTACCAAATGAAGTAGTTCTAAGTTCCATCTCTATGGTTTGTTTCCTCTTGAAGTACACCATGCAGAGACTGGCGAAAAACACTTTCGTTTGAAAGGGGTGGCCAAGCTTCCAAAAAACTACTAGTTTGCTGAAATCTCAGCAAAACTTTTTTCACCAAAACTTGATGATACTTGGTGGTAATGATCAGTTCACAAAGCCCACTTGGCTGCCCAATTTTTACTCTTCTAGGTTCAAGCGTTCGTTTCCTGTAACACTTTGAATTTTTAGGTTTCACTCTGTTTTCTGCTATATAGATAGATGTGTTTGAAACTCTAAATCAAACACGGTTTTTGCTAGCTCCTTGAAACTTTTCCAAATGAAGTAGTTCTATGTTCCATCTCTATGGTTTGTTTCCTCTTGAAGTACACCATGCAGAGACTGGCGAAAAACACTTTCGTTTGAAAGGGGTGGCCAAGCTTCCAAAAAACTACTAGTTTGCTGAAATCTCAGCAAAACTTTTTTCACCAAAACTTGATGATACTTGGTGGTAATGATCAGTTCACAAAGTCCACTTGGCTGCCCAATTTTTATTCTTCTAGGTTGAAGCATTCGTTTCCAGTAACAGTTTGAATTTTTAGGTTTCACTCTGTTTTCTCATACGTAGATAGCTGTGTTTGGAATTCTAAATCAAACACGGTTTGTGCTAGCTCCTTGAACTTGACCAAATGAAGTAGTTCTAAGTTGTATCTCTATGGTTTGTTTCCTCTTGAAGTACCCCATGCAGAGACTGGCGAAAAACACTTTCGTTTGAAAGGGGTTGCCAAGCTTCCAAAAAACTACTAGTTTGTTGAAATCTCAGCAAACCTTTTTTCACCAAAACTTGATGATACTTGGTGGTAATGATCAGTTCACTAATCCCACTTGGCTGCCCAACTTTCACTCTTCTAGCTTCAAGCGTTCGTTTCCAGTAACACTTTGAATTTTTAGGTTTCACTCTGTTTTCTGCTATATAGACAGATGTGTTTGAAACTCTAAATCAAACACGGTTTGTGCTAGCTCCTTGAAACTTGACCAAATGAAGTAGTTCTAAGTTCTATCTCTATGATTTGTTTCCTCTTGAAGTACCCCATGCAGAGACTGGCGAAAAACACTTTCGTTTGAAAGGGGTTGCCAAGCTTCCAAAAAACTACTAGTTTGCTGAAATCTCAGCAAACATTTTTTCACCAAAACTTGATGATACTTGGTGGTAATGATCAGTTCACTAATCCCACTTGGCTGCCCAATTTCACTCTTCTACGTTCAAGCGTTCGTTTCCAGTAACACTTTGAATTTTTAGGTTTCAATCTGTTTTCTGCTATATAGATAGATGTGTTTGAAACTCTAAATCAAACACGGTTTGTGCTAGCTCCTTGAAACTTTACCAAATGAAGTAGTTCTATGTTCCATCTCTATGGTTTGTTTCCTCTTGAAGTACACTATGCAGAGACTGGCGAAAAACACTTTCGTTTCAAAGGTGTGGCCAAGCTTCCAAAAAACTACTAGTTTGCTGAAATCTCAGCAAAACTTTTTTCACCAAATCTTGATGATACTTGGTGGTAATGATCAGTTCACTAATCCCTCTTGGCTGCCCAATTTTTATTCTTCTAGGTTGAAGCATTCGTTTCCAGTAACAGTTTGAATTTTTAGGTTTCACTCTGTTTTCTCAAACATAGATAGCTGTGTTTGGAATACTAAATCAAACACGGTTTGTGCTAGCTCCTTGAAACTTGACCAAATGAAGTAGTTCTAAGTTCTATTTCTATGGTTTGTTTCCTCTTGAAGTACCCCATGCAGAGACTGGCGAAAAACACTTTCGTTTGAAAGGGGTTGCCAAGCTTCCAAAAAACTACTAGTTTGCTGAAATCTCAGCAAACATTTTTTCACAAAATCTTGATGATACTTGGTGGTAATGATCAGTTCACTAAGCCCACTTGGCTGCCCAATTTTTACTCTTCTAGTTTCAAGCGTTCGTTTCCAGTAACACTTTGAATTTTTAGGTTTCACTCTGTTTTCTGCTATATAGATAGATGTGTTTGAAACTCTAAATCAAACACGGTTTGTGCTAGCTCCTTGAACCTTTACCAAATGAAGTAGTTCTATGTTCCATCTCTATGGTTTGTTTCCTCTTGAAGTACACCATGCAGAGACTGGCGAAAAACACTTTCGTTTGAAAGGGGTGGCCAAGCTTCCAAAAAACTACAAGTTTGCTGAAATCTCAGCAAACTTTTTTTCACCAAATCTTGATGATACTTGGTGGTAATGATCAGTTCACTAATCCCACTTGGCTGCCCAATTTTTATTATTCTAGTTTGAAGCATTCGTTTCCAGTAACAGTTTGAATTTTTATTTTTCATTCTGATTTCTCCTATATAGATAGCTGTGTTTGGAATTCTAAATCAAACATGGTTTGTGCTAGCTCCTTGAAACTTGACCAAATGAAGTAGTTCTAAGTTCTATCTCTTTGGTTTGTTTCCTCTTGAAGTACCCCATGCAGAGACTGGCGAAAAACACTTTCGTTTGAAAGGGGTGGCCAAGCTTCCAAAAAACTACTAGTTTGCTGAAATCTCAGCAAACCTTTTTTCACCAAATCTTGATGATACTTGGTGGTAATGATCAGTTCACTAATCTCACTTGGCTGCCCAACTTTCACTCTTCTAGGTTCAAGCGTTCGTTTCAAGTAACACTTTGAATATATAGGTTTCACTCTGTTTTCTGCTATATAGATAGATGTGTTTGAAACTCTAAATCAAACACGGTTTGTGCTAGCTCCGTGAAACTTGACAAAATGAAGTAGTCCTAAGTTCTATCTGTATGGTTTGTTTCCTCTTGAAGTACCCCATGCAGAGACTGGCGAAAAACACTTTCGTTTGAAAGGGGTTGCCAAGCTTCCAAAAAACTACTAGTTTGCTGAAATCTCAGCAAACATTTTTTCACCAAAACTTGATGATACTTGGTGGTAATGATCAGTTCACTAATCCCACTTGGCTGCCGAACTTTCACTATTCTAGGTTCAAGCGTTCGTTTCCAGTAACACTTTGAATTTTTAGGTTTCACTATGTTTTCTGCTATATAGACAGATGTGTTTGAAACTCTAAATCAAACACGGTTTGTGCTAGCTCCTTGAAACTTGACCAAATGAAGTAGTTCTAAGTTCTACCTCTATTGTTTGTTTCCTCTTGAAGTACCCCATGCAGAGACTGGCGAAAAACACTTTCATTTGAAAGGGGTTGCCAAGCTTCCAAAAAACTACTAGTTTGCTGAAATCTCAGCAAACCTTTTTTAACCAAAACTTTATGATACTTGGTGGTAATGATCAGTTCACTAATCCCACTTGGCTGCCCAACTTTCACTCTTCTAGGTTCAAGCGTTCGTTTCCAGTAACACTTTGAATTTTTAGGTTTCACTCTGTTTTCTGCTATATAGACAGATGTGTTTGAAACTCTAAATCAAACACGGTTTGTGCTAGCTCCTTGAAACTTGACCAAATGAAGTAGTTCAAAGTTCTATCTCTATGGTTTGTTTCCTCTTGAAGTACCCCATGCAGAGATTGGCGAAAAACACTTTCGTTTGAAAGGGGTGGCCAAGCTTCCAAAAAACTACTAGTTTGCTGAAATCTCAGCAAACCTTTTTTCACCAAAACTTGATGATACTTGGTGGTAATGATCAGTTCACTAATCCCACTTGGCTGCCCAACTTTCACTCTTCTAGGTTCAAGCGTTCGTTTCCAGTAACACTTTGAATTTTTAGGTTTCACTCTGTTTTCTGCTATATAGACAGATGTGTTTGAAACTCTAAATCAAACACGGTTTGTGCTAGCTCCTTGAAACTTGACCAAATGAAGTAGTTCTAAGTTCTATCTCTATGATTTCTTTCCTCTTGAAGTACCCCATGCAGAGACTGGCGAAAAACACTTTCGTTTGAAAGGGGTTGCCAAGCTTCCAAAAAACTACTAGTTTGCTGAAATCTCAGCAAACATTTTTTCACCAAAACTTGATGATACTTGGTGGTAATGATCAGTTCACTAATCCCACTTGGCTGCCCAATTTCACTCTTCTACGTTCAAGCGTTCGTTTCCAGTAACACTTTGAATTTTTAGGTTTCACTCTGTTTTCTGCTATATAGATAGATGTGTTTGAAACTCTAAATCAAACACGGTTTGTGCTAGCTCCTTGAAACTTGACCAAATGAAGTAGTTCTAAGTTCTATCTCTATGGTTTGTTTCCTCTTGAAGTACCCCATGCAGAGACTGGCGAAAAACACTTTCGTTTGAAAGGGGTTGCCAAGCTTCCAAAAAACTACTCGTTTGCTGAAATCTCAGCAAACATTTTTTCACCAAATCTTGATGATACTTGGTGGTAATGATCAGTTCACTAATCCCACTTGGCTGCCCAATTTTTATTCTTCTAGGTTGAAGCATTCGTTTCCAGTAACACTTTGAATTTTTAGGTTTCACTCTGTTTTCTCATACATAGATAGCAGTGTTTGGAATTCTAAATGAAACACGGTTTGTGCTAGCTCCTTGAAACTTGACCAAATGAAGTAGTTCTAAGTTCTATCTCTATGGTTTGTTTTCTCTTGAAGTACCCCATGCAGAGACTGGCGAAAAACACTTTCGTTTGAAAGGGGTTGCCAAGCTTCCAAAAAACTACTAGTTTGCTGAAATCTCAGCAAACATTTTTTCAGCAAATCTTGATGATACTTGGTGGTAATGATCAGTTCACTAATCTCACTTGGCTGCCCAACTTTCACTCTTCTAGGTTCAAGCGTTCGTTTCCAGTAACACTTTGAATTTTTAGGTTTCACTCTGTTTTCTGCTATATAGATAGATGTGTTTGAAACTCTAAATCAAACACGGTTTGTGCTAGCTCCTTGAAACTTGACCAAATGAAGTAGTTCTAAGTTCTATCTCTATGGTTTGTTTCCTCTTGAAGTACCCCATGCAGAGATTGGCGAAAAACACTTTCGTTTGAAAGGGGTTGCCAAGCTTCCAAAAAACTACTAGTTTGCTGAAATCTCAGCAAACCTTTTTTCACCAAAACTTGATGATACTTGGTGGTAATGATCAGTTCACTAATCCCACTTGGCTGCCCAACTTTCACTCTTCTAGGTTCAAGCGTTCGTTTCCAGTAACACTTTGAATTTTTAGGTTTCACTCTGTTTTCTGCTATATAGACAGATGTGTTTGAAACTCTAAATCAAACACGGTTTGTGCTAGCTCCTTGAAACTTGACCAAATGAAGTAGTTCTAAGTTCTATCTCTATGATTTGTTTCCTCTTGAAGTACCCCATGCAGAGACTGGCGAAAAACACTTTCGTTTGAAAGGGGTTGCCAAGCTTCCAAAAAACTACTAGTTTGCTGAAATCTCAGCAAACATTTTTTCACCAAAACTTGATGTTACTTGGTGGTAATGATCAGTTCACTAATCCCACTTGGCTGCCCAATTTCACTCTTCTACGTTCAAGCGTTCGTTTCCAGTAACACTTTGAATTTTTAGGTTTCACTCTGTTTTCTGCTATATAGATAGATGTGTTTGAAACTCTAAATCAAACACGGTTTGTGCTAGCTCCTTGAAACTTGACCAAATGAAGTAGTTCTAAGTTCTATCTCTATGGTTTGTTTCCTCTTGAAGTACCCCATGCAGAGACTGGCGAAAAACACTTTCGTTTGAAAGGGGTTGCCAAGCTTCCAAAAAACTACTAGTTTGCTGAAATCTCAGCAAACATTTTTTCACCAAATCTTGATGATAATTGGTGGTAATGATCAGTTCACTAATCCCACTTGGCTGCCCAATTTTTATTCTTCTAGGTTGAAGCATTCGTTTCCAGTAACAGTTTGAATTTTTAGGTTTCACTCTGTTTTCTCATACATAGATAGCTGTGTTTGGAATTCTAAATGAAACACGGTTTGTGCTAGCTCCTTGAAACTTGACCAAATGAAGTAGTTCTAAGTTCTATCTCTATGGTTTGTTTTCTCTTGAAGTACCCCATGCAGAGACTGGCGAAAAACACTTTCGTTTGAAAGGGGTTGCCAAGCTTCCAAAAAACTACTAGTTTGCTGAAATCTCAGCAAACATTTTTTCAGCAAATCTTGATGATACTTGGTAGTAATGATCAGTTCACTAAGCCCACTTGGCTGCCCAATTTTTACTCTTCTAGTTTCAAGCGTTCGTTTCCAGTAACACTTTGAATTTTTAGGTTTCACTCTGTTTTCTGCTATATAGATAGATGTGTTTGAAACTCTAAATCAAACACGGTTTGTGCTAGCTCCTTGAAATTTGACCAAATGAAGTAGTTCTAAGTTCTATCTCTATGTTTTGTTTCCTCTTGAAGTACACCATGCAGAGACTGGCGAAAAACACTTTCGTTTGAAAGGGGTGGCCAAGCTTCCAAAAAACTACTAGTTTGCTGAAATCTCATTAACATTTTTTCAACAAATCTTGATGATACTTGGTGGTAATGATCAGTTCACTAAGCCCACTTGGCTGCCCAATTTTTACTCTTCTAGGTTCAAGCGTTCATTTCCAGTAACACTTTGAATTTTTAGGTTTCACTCTGTTTTCTGCTATATAGATAGATGTGTTTGAAACTCTAAATCAAACACTGTTTGTGCTAGCTCCTTGAAAATTTATCAAATGAAGTAGTCTCTATGGTTTGTTTCCTCTTGAAGTACACCATGCAGAGACTGGCGAAAAACACTTTCGTTTGAAAGGGGTGGCCAAGCTTCCAAAAAACTACTAGTTTGCTGAAATCTCAGCAAAACTTTTTTCACCAAATCTTGATGATATTTCATGGTAATGATCAGTTCACTAATCTCACTTGGCTGCCCAACTTTCACTCTTCTAGGTTCAAGCGTTCGTTTCCAGTAACACTTTGAATTTTTAGGTTTCACTCTGTTTTCTGCTATATAGACAGATGTGTTTGAAACTCTAAATCAAACACGGTTTGTGCTAGCTCCGTGAAACTTGACAAAATGAAGTAGTCTTAAGTTCTGTCTCTATGGTTTGTTTCCTCTTGAAGTACCCCATGCAGAGACTGGCGAAAAACACTTTTGTTTAAAAGGGGTTGCCAAGCTTCCAAAAAACTACTAGTTTGCTGAAATCTCAGCAAACATTTTTTCACCAAAACTTGATGATACTTGGTGGTAATGATCAGTTCACTAATCCCACTTGGCTGCCCAACTTTCACTCTTCTAGTTTCAAGCGTTCGTTTCCAGTAACACTTTGAATTTTTAGGTTTCACTCTGTTTTCTGCTATATAGACAGATGTGTTTGAAACTCTAAATCAAACACGGTTTGTGCTAGCTCCTTGAAACTTGACCAAATGAAGTAGTTCTAAGTTCTATCTCTATGGTTTGTTTCCTCTTGATGTACCCCATGCAGAGACTGGCGAAAAACACTTTCGTTTGAAAGGGGTTGCCAAGCTTCCAAAAAACTACTAGTTTGCTGAAATCTCAGCAAACCTTTTTTCACCAAAACTTGATGATACTTGGTGGTAATGATCAGTTCACTAATCCCACTTGGCTGCCCAACTTTCACTCTTCTAGGTTCAAGCGTTCATTTCCAGTAACACTTTGAATTTTTAGGTTTCACTCTGTTTTCTGCTATATAGACAGATGTGTTTGAAACTCTAAATCAAACACGGTTTGTGCTAGCTCCTTGAAACTTGACCAAATGAAGTAGTTCTAAGTTCTATCTCTATGATTTGTTTCCTCTTGAAGTACCCCATGCAGAGACTGGCGAAAAACACTTTCGTTTGAAAGGGGTTGCCAAGCTTCCAAAAAACTACTAGTTTGCTGAAATCTCAGCAAACATTTTTTCACCAAAACTTGATGATACTTGGTGGTAATGATCAGTTCACTAATCCCACTTGGCTGCCCAATTTCACTCTTCTACGTTCAAGCGTTCGTTTCCAGTAACACTTTGAATTTTTAGGTTTCACTCTGTTTTCTGCTATATAGATAGATGTGTTTGAAACTCTAAATCAAACACGGTTTGTGCTAGCTCCTTGAAATTTGACCAAATGAAGTAGTTCTAAGTTCTATCTCTATGGTTTGTTTCCTCTTGAAGTACACCATGCAGAGACTGGCGAAAAACACTTTCGTTTGAAAGGGGTGGCCAAGCTTCCAAAAAACTACTAGTTTGCTGAAATCTCAGCAAACATTTTTTCAACAAATCTTGATGATACTTGGTGGTAATGATCAGTTCACTAAGCCCACTTGGCTGCCCAATTTTTACTCTTCTAGGTTCAAGCGTTCATTTCCAGTAACACTTTGAATTTTTAGGTTTCACTCTGTTTTCTGCTATATAGATAGATGTGTTTGAAACTCTAAATCAAACACTGTTTGTGCTAGCTCCTTGAAAATTTACCAAATGAAGTAGTCTCTATGGTTTGTTTCCTCTTGAAGTACACCATGCAGAGACTGGCGAAAAACACTTTCGTTTGAAAGGGGTGGCCAAGCTTCCAAAAAACTACTAGTTTGCTGAAATCTCAGCAAAACTTTTTTCACCAAATCTTGATGATACTTGGTGGTAATGATCAGTTCACTAATCTCACTTGGCTGCCCAACTTTCACTCTTCTAGGTTCAAGCGTTCGTTTCCAGTAACACTTTGAATTTTTAGGTTTCACTCTGTTTTCTGCTATATAGACAGATGTGTTTGAAACTCTAAATCAAACACGGTTTGTGCTAGCTCCTTGAACCTTTACCAAATGAAGTAGTTCTATGTTCCATCTCTATGGTTTGTTTCCTCTTGAAGTACACCATGCAGAGACTGGCGAAAAACACTTTCGTTTGAAAGGGGTGGCCAAGCTTCCAAAAAACTACAAGTTTGCTGAAATCTCAGCAAACATTTTTTCACCAAATCTTGATGATACTTGGTGGTAATGATCAGTTCACTAATCCCACTTGGCTGCCCAATTTTTATTATTCTAGGTTGAAGCATTCGTTTCCAGTAACAGTTTGAATTTTTATTTTTCATTCTGATTTCTCCTATATAGATAGCTGTGTTTGGAATTCTAAATCAAACATGGTTTGTGCTAGCTCCTTGAAACTTGACCAAATGAAGTAGTTCTAAGTTCTATCTCTTTGGTTTGTTTCCTCTTGAAGTACCCCATGCAGAGACTGGCGAAAAACACTTTCGTTTGAAAGGGGTGGCCAAGCTTCCAAAAAACTACTAGTTTGCTGAAATCTCAGCAAACCTTTTTTCACCAAATCTTGATGATACTTGGTGGTAATGATCAGTTCACTAATCTCACTTGGCTGCCCAACTTTCACTCTTCTAGGTTCAAGCGTTCGTTTCAAGTAACACTTTGAATATTTAGGTTTCACTCTGTTTTCTGCTATATAGATAGATGTGTTTGAAACTCTAAATCAAACACGGTTTGTGCTAGCTCCGTGAAACTTGACAAAATGAAGTAGTCCTAAGTTCTATCTCTATGGTTTGTTTCCTCTTGAAGTACCCCATGCAGAGACTGGCGAAAAACACTTTCGTTTGAAAGGGGTTGCCAAGCATCCAAAAAACTACTAGTTTGCTGAAATCTCAGCAAACATTTTTTCACCAAAACTTTATGATACTTGGTGGTAATGATCAGTTCACTAATCCCACTTGGCTGCCCAACTTTCACTCTTCTAGGTTCAAGCGTTCGTTTCCAGGAACACTTTGAATTTTTAGGTTTCACTCTGTTTTCTGCTATATAAACAGATGTGTTTGAAACTCTAAATCAAACGCGGTTTGTGCTAGCTCCTTGAAACTTGACCAAATGAAGTAGTTCTAAGTTCTATCTCTATGGTTTGTTTCCTCTTGAAGTACCCCATGCAGAGACTGGCGAAAAACACTTTCGTTTGAAAGGGGTTGCCAAGCTTCCAAAAAACTACTAGTTTGCTGAAATCTCAGCAAACCTTTTTTCACCAAAACTTGATGATACTTGGTGGTAATGATCAGTTCACTAATCCCACTTGGCTGCCCAACTTTCACTCTTCTAGGTTCAAGCGTTCGTTTCCAGTAACACTTTGAATTTTTAGGTTTCACTCTGTTTTCTGCTATATAGACAGATGTGTTTGAAACTCTAAATCAAACACGGTTTGTGCTAGCTCCTTGAAACTTGACCAAATGAAGTAGTTCTAAGTTCTATCTCTATGATTTGTTTCCTCTTGAAGTACCCCATGCAGAGACTGGCGAAAAACACTTTCGTTTGAAAGGGGTTGCCAAGCTTCCAAAAAACTACTAGTTTGCTGAAATCTCAGCAAACATTGTTTCACCAAAACTTGATGATACTTGGTGGTAATGATCAGTTCACTAATCCCACTTGGCTGCCCAATTTCACTCTTCTACGTTCAAGCGTTCGTTTCCAGTAACACTTTGAATTTTTAGGTTTCACTCTGTTTTCTGCTATATAGATAGATGTGTTTGAAACTCTAAATCAAACACGGTTTGTTCTAGCTCCTTGAAACTTGACCAAATGAAGTAGTTCTAAGTTCTATCTCTATGGTTTGTTTCCTCTTGAAGTACACCATGCAGAGACTGGCGAAAAACACTTTCGTTTGAAAGGGGTTGCCAAGCTTCCAAAAAACTACTAGTTTGCTGAAATCTCAGCAAACATTTTTTCACCAAATCTTGATGATACTTGGTGGTAATGATCAGTTCACTAAGCCCTCTTGGCTGCCCAATTTTTACTCTTCTAGCTTCAAGCGTTCGTTTCCTGTAACACTTTGAATTTTTAGGTTTCACTCTGTTTTCTGCTATATAGATAGATGTGTTTGAAACTCTAAATCAAACACGGTTTGTGCTAGCTCCTTGAAACTTTACCAAATGAAGTAGTTCTATGTTCCATCTCTATGGTTTGTTTCCTCTTGAAGTACACCATGCAGAGACTGGCGAAAAACACTTTCGTTTGAAAGGGGTGGCCAAGCTTCCAAAAAACTACTAGTTTGCTGAAATCTCAGCAAAACTTTTTTCACCAAATCTTGATGATACTTGGTGGTAATGATCAGTTCACTAATCCCTCTTGGCTGCCCAATTTTTATTCTTCTAGGTTGAAGCATTCGTTTCCAGTAACAGTTTGAATTTTTAAGTTTCACTCTGTTTTCTCATACATAGATAGCTGTGTTTGGAATACTAAATCAAACACGGTTTGTGCTAGCTCCTTGAAACTTGACCAAATGAAGTAGTTCTAAGTTCTATTTCTATGGTTTGTTTCCTCTTGAAGTACCCCATGCAGAGACTGGCGAAAAACACTTTCGTTTGAAAGGGGTTGCCAAGCTTCCAAAAAACTACTAGTTTGCTGAAATCTCAGCAAACATTTTTTCACCAAATCTTGATGATACTTGGTGGTAATGATCAGTTCACTAAGCCCACTTGGCTGCCCAATTTTTACTCTTCTAGTTTCAAGCGTTCGTTTCCAGTAACACTTTGAATTTTTAAGTTTCACTCTGTTTTCTGCTATATAGATAGATGTGTTTGAAACTCTAAATCAAACACGGTTTGTGCTAGCTCCTTGAACCTTTACCAAATGAAGTAGTTCTAAGTTCTATCTCTATGGTTTGTTTCCTCTTGAAGTACCCCATGCAGAGACTGGAGAAAAACACTTTCGTTTGAAAGGGGTTGCCAAGCTTCCAAAAAACTACTAGTTTGCTGAAATCTCAGCAAACCTTTTTTCACCAAAACTTTATGATACTTGGTGGTAATGATCAGTTCACTAATCCCACTTGGCTGCCCAACTTTCACTCTTCTAGGTTCAAGCGTTCGTTTCCAGTAACACTTTGAATTTTTAGGTTTCACTCTGTTTTCTGCTATATAGACAGATGTGTTTGAAACTCTAAATCAAACCGGTTTGTGCTAGCTCCTTGAAACTTTTCCAAATGAAGTAGTCTCTATGGTTTGTTTCCTCTTGAAGTACACCATGCAGAGACTGGCGAAAAACACTTTCGTTTGAAAGGGGTGGCCAAGCTTCCAAAAAACTACTAGTTTGCTGAAATCTCAGCAAAACTTTTTTCACCAAATCTTGATGATACTTGGTGGTAATGATCAGTTCACTAATCCATCTTGGCTGCCCAATTTTTATTCTTCTAGGTTGAAGCATTCGTTTCCAGTAACAGTTTGAATTTTTAGGTTTCACTCTGTTTTCTCATACATAGATAGCTGTGTTTGGAATACTAAATCAAACACGGTTTGTGCTAGCTCCTTGAAATATGACCAAATGAAGTAGTTCTAAGTTCTATTTCTATGGTTTGTTTCCTCTTGAAGTACCCCATGCAGAGACTGGCGAAAAACACTTTCGTTTGAAAGGGGATGCCAAGCTTCCAAAAAACTACTAGTTTGCTGAAATCTCAGCAAACATTTTTTCACCAAATCTTGATGACACTTGGTGGTAATGATCAGTTCACTAAGCCCACTTGGCTGCCCAATTTTTACTCTTCTAGTTTCAAGCGTTCGTTTCCAGTAACACTTTGAATTTTTAGGTTTCACTCTGTTTTCTGCTATATAGATAGATGTGTTTGAAACTCTAAATCAAACACGGTTTGTGCTAGCTCCTTGAACCTTTACCAAATGAAGTAGTTCTATGTTCATCTCTATGGTTTGTTTCCTCTTGAAGTACACCATGCAGAGACTGGCGAAAAACACTTTCGTTTGAAAGGGGTGGCCAAGCTTCCAAAAAACTACAAGTTTGCTGAAATCTCAGCAAACTTTTTTTCACCAAATCTTGATGATACTTGGTGGTAATGATCAGTTCACTAATCCCACTTGGCTGCCCAATTTTTATTATTCTAGGTTGAAGCATTCGTTTCCAGTAACAGTTTGAATTTTTATTTTTCATTCTGATTTCTCCTATATAGATAGCTGTGTTTGGAATTCTAAATCAAACATGGCTTGTGCTAGCTCCTTGAAACTTGACCAAATGAAGTAGTTCTAAGTTCTATCTCTTTGGTTTGTTTCCTCTTGAAGTACCCCATGCAGAGACTGGCGAAAAACACTTTCGTTTGAAAGGGGTGGCCAAGCTTCCAAAAAACTACTAGTTTGCTGAAATCTCAGCAAACCTTTTTTCACCAAATCTTGATGATACTTGGTGGTAATGATCAGTTCACTAATCCCACTTGGCTGTCCAACTTTCACTCTTCTAGGTTCAAGCGTTCGTTTCCAGTAACACTTTGAATTTTTAGGTTTCACTCTGTTTTCTGCTATATAGACAGATGTGTTTGAAACTCTAAATCAAACACGGTTTGTGCTAGCTCCTTGAAACTTTACCAAATGAAGTAGTCTCTATGGTTTGTTTCCTCTTGAAGTACACCATGCAGAGACTGGCGAAAAACACTTTCGTTTGAAAGGGGTGGCCAAGCTTCCAAAAAACTACTAGTTTGCTGAAATCTCAGCAAACATTTTTTCACCAAAACTTGATGATACTTGGTGGTAATGATGAGTTCACTAATCTCACTAGGCTGCCCAACTTTCACTCTTCTAGGTTCAAGCGTTCGTTTCAGTAACACTTTGAATTTTTAGGTTTCACTCTGTTTTCTGCTATATAGACAGATGTGTTTGAAACTCTAAATCAAACACGGTTTGTGCTAGCTCCTTGAAACTTGACCAAATGAAGTAGTTCTAAGTTCTATCTCTATGGTTTGTTTCCTCTTGAAGTACCCCATGCAGAGACTGGCGAAAAACACTTTCGTTTGAAAGGTGTTGCCAAGCTTCCAAAACACTACTAGTTTGCTGAAATCTCAGCAAACCTTTTTTCACCAAATCTAGATGATACTTGGTGGTAATGATCAGTTCACTAATCCCACTTGGCTGCCCAATTTTTATTCTTCTAGGTTGAAGCATTCGTTTCCAGTAACAGTTTGAATTTTTAGGTTTCACTCTGTTTTCTCCTACATAGATAGCTGTGTTTGCAATTCTAAATCAAACATGGTTTGTGCTAGCTCCTTGAAACTTGACAAAATGAAGTAGTTCTAAGTTCTATCTCTATGGTTTGTTTCCTCTTGAAGTACCCCATGCAGAGACTGGCGAAAAACACTTTCGTTTGAAAGGGGTGGCCAAGCTTCCAAAAAACTACTAGTTTGCTGAAATCTCAGCAAAACTTTTTTCACCAAATCTTGATGATACTTGGTGGTAATGATGAGTTCACTAATCTCACTAGGCTGCCCAACTTTCACTCTTCTAGGTTGAAGCGTTCGTTTCCAGTAACAGTTTGAATTTTTAGGTTTCCCTCTGTTTTCTGCTATATAGACAGATGTGTTTGAAACTCTAAATCAAACACGGTTTGTGATAGCTCCTTGAAACTTGACCAAATGAAGTAGTTCTAATTTCTACCTCTATGGTTTGTTTCCTCTTGAAGTACCCCATGCAGAGACTGGCGAAAAACACTTTCGTTTGAAAGGGGTTGCCAAGCTTCCAAAAAATTACTAGTTTGCTGAAATCTCAGCAAACATTTTTTCACATAATCTTGATGATACTTGGTGGTAATGATCAGTTCACTAATCCCACTTGGCTGCCCAACTTTCACTCTTCTAGGTTCAAACGTTCGTTTCCAGTAACACTTTGAATTTTTAGGTTTCACTCTGTTTTCTGCTATATAGATAGCTGTGTTTGGAATTCTAACTCAAACACGGTTTGTGCTAGCTCCTTAAAACTTGAACAAATGATGTAGTTCTAAGTTCTATCTCTATGGTTTGTTTCCTCTTGAAGTACCCCATGCAGAGACTGGCGAAAAACACTTTCGTTTGAAAGGGGTTGCCAAGCTTCCAAAAAACTACTAGTTTGCTGAAATCTCAGCAAACCTTTTTTCACCAAATCTTGATGATACTTGGTGGTAATGATCAGTTCACTAATCCCACTTGGCTGCCCAATTTTTATTCTTCTAGGTTGAAGCATTCGTTTCCAGTAACAGTTTGAAATTTAGGTTTCACTCTGTTTTCTCCTACATAGATAGCTGTGTTTGGAATTCTAAATCAAACATGGTGTGTGCTAGCTCCTTGAAACTTGACCAAATGAAGTAGTTCTAAGTTCTATCTCTATGGTTTGTTTCCTCTTGAAGTACCCCATGCAGAGACTGGCGAAAAACACTTTCGTTTGAAAGGGGATGCCAAGCTTCCAAAAAACTACTAGTTTGCTGAAATCTCAGCAAACATTTTTTCACCAAATCTTGATGACACTTGGTGGTAATGATCAGTTCACTAAGCCCACTTGGCTGCCCAATTTTTACTCTTCTAGTTTCAAGCGTTCGTTTCCAGTAACACTTTGAATTTTTAGGTTTCACTCTGTTTTCTGCTATATAGATAGATGTGTTTGAAACTCTAAATCAAACACGGTTTGTGCTAGCTCCTTGAACCTTTACCAAATGAAGTAGTTCTATGTTCATCTCTATGGTTTGTTTCCTCTTGAAGTACACCATGCAGAGACTGGCGAAAAACACTTTCGTTTGAAAGGGGTGGCCAAGCTTCCAAAAAACTACAAGTTTGCTGAAATCTCAGCAAACTTTTTTTCACCAAATCTTGATGATACTTGGTGGTAATGATCAGTTCACTAATCCCACTTGGCTGCCCAATTTTTATTATTCTAGGTTGAAGCATTCGTTTCCAGTAACAGTTTGAATTTTTATTTTTCATTCTGATTTCTCCTATATAGATAGCTGTGTTTGGAATTCTAAATCAAACATGGCTTGTGCTAGCTCCTTGAAACTTGACCAAATGAAGTAGTTCTAAGTTCTATCTCTTTGGTTTGTTTCCTCTTGAAGTACCCCATGCAGAGACTGGCGAAAAACACTTTCGTTTGAAAGGGGTGGCCAAGCTTCCAAAAAACTACTAGTTTGCTGAAATCTCAGCAAACCTTTTTTCACCAAATCTTGATGATACTTGGTGGTAATGATCAGTTCACTAATCCCACTTGGCTGTCCAACTTTCACTCTTCTAGGTTCAAGCGTTCGTTTCCAGTAACACTTTGAATTTTTAGGTTTCACTCTGTTTTCTGCTATATAGACAGATGTGTTTGAAACTCTAAATCAAACACGGTTTGTGCTAGCTCCTTGAAACTTTACCAAATGAAGTAGTCTCTATGGTTTGTTTCCTCTTGAAGTACACCATGCAGAGACTGGCGAAAAACACTTTCGTTTGAAAGGGGTGGCCAAGCTTCCAAAAAACTACTAGTTTGCTGAAATCTCAGCAAACATTTTTTCACCAAAACTTGATGATACTTGGTGGTAATGATGAGTTCACTAATCTCACTAGGCTGCCCAACTTTCACTCTTCTAGGTTCAAGCGTTCGTTTCAGTAACACTTTGAATTTTTAGGTTTCACTCTGTTTTCTGCTATATAGACAGATGTGTTTGAAACTCTAAATCAAACACGGTTTGTGCTAGCTCCTTGAAACTTGACCAAATGAAGTAGTTCTAAGTTCTATCTCTATGGTTTGTTTCCTCTTGAAGTACCCCATGCAGAGACTGGCGAAAAACACTTTCGTTTGAAAGGTGTTGCCAAGCTTCCAAAACACTACTAGTTTGCTGAAATCTCAGCAAACCTTTTTTCACCAAATCTAGATGATACTTGGTGGTAATGATCAGTTCACTAATCCCACTTGGCTGCCCAATTTTTATTCTTCTAGGTTGAAGCATTCGTTTCCAGTAACAGTTTGAATTTTTAGGTTTCACTCTGTTTTCTCCTACATAGATAGCTGTGTTTGCAATTCTAAATCAAACATGGTTTGTGCTAGCTCCTTGAAACTTGACAAAATGAAGTAGTTCTAAGTTCTATCTCTATGGTTTGTTTCCTCTTGAAGTACCCCATGCAGAGACTGGCGAAAAACACTTTCGTTTGAAAGGGGTGGCCAAGCTTCCAAAAAACTACTAGTTTGCTGAAATCTCAGCAAAACTTTTTTCACCAAATCTTGATGATACTTGGTGGTAATGATGAGTTCACTAATCTCACTAGGCTGCCCAACTTTCACTCTTCTAGGTTGAAGCGTTCGTTTCCAGTAACAGTTTGAATTTTTAGGTTTCCCTCTGTTTTCTGCTATATAGACAGATGTGTTTGAAACTCTAAATCAAACACGGTTTGTGATAGCTCCTTGAAACTTGACCAAATGAAGTAGTTCTAATTTCTACCTCTATGGTTTGTTTCCTCTTGAAGTACCCCATGCAGAGACTGGCGAAAAACACTTTCGTTTGAAAGGGGTTGCCAAGCTTCCAAAAAATTACTAGTTTGCTGAAATCTCAGCAAACATTTTTTCACATAATCTTGATGATACTTGGTGGTAATGATCAGTTCACTAATCCCACTTGGCTGCCCAACTTTCACTCTTCTAGGTTCAAACGTTCGTTTCCAGTAACACTTTGAATTTTTAGGTTTCACTCTGTTTTCTGCTATATAGATAGCTGTGTTTGGAATTCTAACTCAAACACGGTTTGTGCTAGCTCCTTAAAACTTGAACAAATGATGTAGTTCTAAGTTCTATCTCTATGGTTTGTTTCCTCTTGAAGTACCCCATGCAGAGACTGGCGAAAAACACTTTCGTTTGAAAGGGGTTGCCAAGCTTCCAAAAAACTACTAGTTTGCTGAAATCTCAGCAAACCTTTTTTCACCAAATCTTGATGATACTTGGTGGTAATGATCAGTTCACTAATCCCACTTGGCTGCCCAATTTTTATTCTTCTAGGTTGAAGCATTCGTTTCCAGTAACAGTTTGAAATTTAGGTTTCACTCTGTTTTCTCCTACATAGATAGCTGTGTTTGGAATTCTAAATCAAACATGGTGTGTGCTAGCTCCTTGAAACTTGACCAAATGAAGTAGTTCTAAGTTCTATCTCTATGGTTTGTTTCCTCTTGAAGTACCCCATGCAGAGACTGGCGAAAAACACTTTCGTTTGAAAGGGGTTGCCAAGCTTCCAAAAAACTACTAGTTTGCTGAAATATCAGCAAACATTTTTTCACCAAAACTTGATGATACTTGGTGGTAATGATCAGTTCACTAATCCCACTTGGCTGCCCAACTTTCACTCTTCTAGGTTCAAGCGTTAGTTTCCAGTAACACTTTGAATTTTTAGGTTTCACTCTGTTTTCTGCTATATAGATAGATGTGTTTGAAACTCTAAATCAAACACGGTTTGTGCTAGCTCCTTGAAACTTGACCAAATGAAGTAGTTCTAAGTTCTATCTCTATGGTTTGTTTCCTCTTGAAGTACCCAATGCAGAGACTGGCGAAAAACACTTTCGTTTTTAAGGGGTTGCCAAGCTTCCAAAAAACTCCTAGTTTGCTGAAATCTCAGCAAACATTTTTTCACCAAATCTTGATGATACTTGGTGGTAATGATCAGTTCACTAATCCCACTTGGCTGCCCAACTTTCACTCTTCTAGGTTCAAGCGTTCGTTTCCAGTAACACTTTGAATTTTTAGGTTTCACTCTGTTTTCTGCTATATAGATCGATGTGTTTGAAACTCTAAATAAAACACGGTTTGTGCTAGGTCCTTAAAACTTGACAAAATGAAGTAGTTCTAAGTTCTATCTTTAAGGTTTGTTTCCTCTTGAAGTACCCCATGCAGAGACTGGTGAAAAACACTTTCGTTTGAAAGGGTTTGCCAAGCTTCCAAAAAACTAATAGTTTGCTGAAATCTCAGCAAACCTTTTTTCACCAAATCTTGATGATACTTGGTGGTAATGATCAGTTCACTAATCTCACTTGGCTGCCCAACTTTCACTCTTCTAGGTTCAAGCATTCGTTTCCAGTAACACTTTGAATTTTTAGGTTTCACTCTGTTTTCTGCTATATAGATAGATGTGTTTGAAACTCTAAATCAAACACGGTTTGTGCTAGCTCCTTGAAACTTTACCAAATGAATTAGTTCTATGTTCCATCTCTATGGTTTGTTTCCTCTTGAAATACACCATGCAGAGACTGGCGAAAAACACTTTCGTTTGAAAGGGGTGGCCAAGCATCCAAAAAACTACTAGTTTGCTGAAATCTCAGCAAAACTTTTTTCACCAAATCTTGATGATACTTGGTGGTAATGATCAGTTCACTAATCCCACTTGGCTGCCCAATATTTATTCTTCTAGGTTGAAGCATTCGTTTCCAGTAACAGTTTGAATTTTTAATTTTCACTCTGTTTTCTGCTATATAGATAGATGTCTTTGAAACTCTAAATCAAACACGGTTTGTGCTAGCTACTTGAAACTTGAACAAATGAAGTAGTTCTAAGTTTTATCTCTATGGTTTGTTTCCTCTTGAAGTACCCCATGCAGAGACTGGCGAAAAACACTTTCGTTTGAAAGGGGTTGCCAAGCTTCCAAAAAACTACTAGTTTGCTGAAATCTCAGCAAACATTTTTTCACCAAAACTTGATGATACTTGGTGGTAATGATCAGTTCACTAATCTCACTTGGCTGCCCAACTTTCACTCTTCTAGGTTCAAGCATTCGTTTCCAGTAACACTTTGAATTTTTAGGTTTCACTCTGTTTTCTGCTATATAGATAGATGTGTTTGAAACTCTAAATCAAACACGGTTTGTGCTAGCTCCGTGAAACTTGACAAAATGAAGTAGTCCTAAGATCTATCTCTATGGTTTGTTTCCTCTTGAAGTACCCCATGCAGAGACTGGCGAAAAACACTTTCGTTTCAAAGGGGTTGCCAAGCTTCCAAAAAACTACTAGTTTGCTGAAATCTCAGCAAACCTTTTTTCACCAAATCTTGATGATACTTGGTGGTAATGATCAGTTCACTAATCCCACTTGGATACCCAATTTTTATTCTTCAAGGTTGAAGCATTCGTTTCCAGTAACAGTTTGAATTTTTAGGATTCACTCTGTTTTCTCATACATAGATAGCTGTGTTTG
Organism: Callospermophilus lateralis; assembly: GCF_048772815.1. Taxonomy (NCBI): domain Eukaryota; kingdom Metazoa; phylum Chordata; class Mammalia; order Rodentia; family Sciuridae; genus Callospermophilus; species Callospermophilus lateralis. The sequence goes on from NW_027513909.1 coordinate 98,484, forward strand.
GAATTCTAAATCAAACACGGTTTGTGCTAGCTCCTTGAAACTTGACCAAATGAAGTAGTTCTAAGTTCTATCTCTATGGTTTGTTTCTTCTTGAAGTACCCCATGCAGAGACTGGCGAAAAACACTTTCGTTTGAAAGGGGTTGCCAAGATTCCAAAAAACTACTAGTTTGCTGAAATCTCAGCAAACATTTTTTCACCAAATCTTGATGATACTTGGTGGTAAGGATCAGTTCACTAATCTCACTTGGCTGCCCAACTTTCACTCTTCTAGGTTCAAGCGTTCGTTTCCAGTAACACTTTAAATTTTTAGGTTTCACTATGTTTTCTGCTATATAGATCGATGTGTTTGAAACTCTACATAAAACACGGTTTGTGCTAGGTCCTTAAAACTTGACAAAATGAAGTAGTTCTAAGTTCTATCTTTACGGTTTGTTTCCTCTTGAAGTACCCCATGCAGAGACTGGTGAAAAACACTTTTGTTTGAAAGGGTTTGCCAAGCTTCCAAAAAACTACTAGTTTGCTGAAATCTCAGCAAACCTTTCTTCACCAAATATTGATGATACTTGGTGGTAATGATCAGTTCACTAATCTCACTTGGCTGCCCAACTTTCACTCTTCTAGGTTCAAGCATTCGTTTCCAGTAACACTTTGAATTTTTAGGTTTCACTCTGTTTTCTGCTATATAGATAGATGTGTTTGAAACTCTAAATCAAACACGGTTTGTGCTAGCTCCTTGAAACTTTACCAAATGAAGTAGTTCTATGTTCCATCTCTATGGTTTGTTTCCTCTTGAAGTACACCATGAATAGACTGGCGAAAAACACTTTCGTTTGAAAGGGGTGGCCAAGCTTCCAAAAAACTGCTAGTTTGCTGAAATCTCAGCAAAACTTTTTTCACCAAATCTTAATGATACTTGGTGGTAATGATCAGTTCACTAATCTCACTTGGCTACCCAATTTTTATTCTTCTAGGTTGATGCATTCGTTTCCAGTAACACTTTGAATTTTTAGGTTTCACTCTGTTTTCTGCTATATAGATAGATGTGTTTGAAACTCTAAATCAAACACGGTTTGTGCTAGCCCCTTGAAATTTGACCAAATGAAGTAGTTCTAAGTTCTATCTCTATGGTTTGTTTCCTCTTGAAGTACCCCATGCAGAGACTGGCGAAAAACACTTTCGTTTGAAAGGGGTTGCCAAGCTTCCAAAAAACTACTAGTTTGCTGAAATCTCAGCAAACATTTTTTCACCAAATCTTGATGATACTTGGTGGTAATGATCAGTTCACTAATCCCACTTGGCTGCCCAATTTTTATTCTTCTAGGTTGAAGCATTCGTTTCCAGTAACAGTTTGAATTTTTAGGTTTCACTCTGTTTTCTGCTATATAGATAGCTGTGTTTGGAATTCTAAATCAAACACGGTTTGTGCTAGCTCCTTGATACTTGACCAAATGAAGTAGCTCTAAGTTCTATCTCTATGGTTTGTTTCCTCTTGAAATACCCCATGCAGAGACTGGCGAAAAACACTTTCGTTTGAAAGGGGTTGCCAAGCTTCCAAAAAACTACTAGTTTGCTGAAATCTCAGCAAACATTTTTTCACCAAATCTTGATGATACTTGGTGGTAATGATCAGTTCCCTAATCCCACTTTCCTGCCCACTTTCACTCTTCTATGTTCAAGCGTTCGTTTCCAGTAACACTTTGAATTTTTAGGTTTCACTCTGTTTTCTGCTATATAGATAGATGTGTTTGAAACTCTAAATCAAACACGGTTTGTGCTAGCTCCGTGAAACTTGACCAAATGAAGTAGTTCTAAGTTCTATCTCTATGGTTTGTTTCCTATTGAAGTACCCCATGCAGAGACTGGCGAAAAACACTTTCGTTTGAAACGAGTTGCCAAGCTTCCAAAAAACTACTAGTTTGCTGAAATCTCAGAAAACATTTTTTCACCAAATCTTGATGACACTTGGTGGTAATGATCAGTTCACTAATCCCACTTGGCTGCCCAACTTTCACTCTTCTAGGTTCAAGCGTTCGTTTCCAGTAACACTTTGAATTTTTAGGTTTCACTCTGTTTTCTGCTATATAGATAGATGTGTTTGAAACTCTAAATCAAACACGGTTTGTGCTAGCTCCGTGAAACTTGACCAAATGAAGTAGTTCTAAGTTCTATCTCTATGGTTTGTTTCCTCTTGAAGTACCCCATGCAGAGACTGGCGAAAAACACTTTCGTTTGAAAGGGGTTGCCAAGCTTCCAAAAAACTACTAGTTTGCTGAAATCTCAGCAAACATTTTTTCAACAAATCTTGATGATACTTGGTGGTAATGATCAGTTCACTAATCCCACTTGGATACCCAATTTTTATTCTTCTAGGTTGAAGCATTCGTTTCCAGTAACAGTTTGAATTTTTAGGATTCACTCTGTTTTCTCATACATAGATAGCTGTGTTTGGAATTCTAAATCAAACACGGTTTGTGCTAGCTCCTTGAAACTTGACCAAATGAAGTAGTTCTAAGTTCTATCTCTATGGTTTGTTTCTTCTTGAAGTACCCCATGCAGAGACTGGCGAAAAACACTTTCGTTTGAAAGGGGTTGCAAAGCTTCCAAAAAACTACTAGTTTGCTGAAATCTCAGCAAACATTTTTTCACCAAATCTTGATGATACTTGGTGGTAATGATCAGTTCACTAATCCCACTTGGCTACCCAATTTTTATTCTCTAGGTTGAAGCATTCGTTTCCAGTAACAGTTTGAATTTTTAGGTTTCACTCTGTTTTCTCCTACATAGATAGATGTGTTTGGAATTCTAAATCAAACACGGTTTGTGCTAGCTCCTTGAAACTTGACCAAATGAAGTAGTTCTATGTTCTATCTCTATGGTTTGTTTCTTCTTGAAGTACCCCATGCAGAGACTGGCGAAAAACACTTTCGTTTGAAAGGGGTTGCCAAGCTTCCAAAAAACTACTAGTTTGCTGAAATCTCAGCAAACCTTTTTTCACCAAATCTTGATGATACTTGGTGGTAATGATCAGTTCACTAATCTCACTTGGCTGCCCAACTTTCACTCTTCTAGGTTCAAGCATTCGTTTCCAGTAACACTTTGAATTTTTAGGTTTCACTCTGTTTTCTGCTATATAGATAGATGTGTTTGAATCTCTAAATCAAACACGGTTTGTGCTAGCTCCTTGAAACTTGACCAAATGAAGTAGTTCTACGTTCTATCTCTATGGTTTTTTTCCTCTTGAAGTGCCCCATGCAGAGACTGGCGAAAAACACTTTCGTTTGAAAGGGGTTACCAAGTTTCCAAAAAACTACTAGTTTGCTGAAATCTCAGCAAACATTTTTTCACCAAATCTTGATGATACTTGGTGGTAATGATCAGTTCACTAATCCCACTTGGCTGCCCAACTTTCACTCTTCTAGGTTCAAGCGTTCGTTTCCAGTAACACTTTGAATTTTTAGGTTTCACTCTGTTTTCTGCTATATAGATAGATGTGTTTGAAACTCTAAATCAAACACGGTGCGTGCTAGCTCCTTGAAACTTGACCAAATGAAGTAGTTCTAAGTTCTATCTCTATGGTTTGTTTCCTCTTGAAGTACCCCATGCAGAGACTGGCGAAAAACACTTTCGTTTGAAAGGGGTTGCCAAGCTTCCAAAAAACTACTAGTTTGCTGAAATCTCAGCAAACCTTTTTTCACCAAATCTTGATGATACTTGGTGGTAATGATCAGTTCACTAATCCCACTTGGCTGCCCAACTTTCACTCTTCTAGGTTCAAGCGTTCGTTTCCAGTAACACTTTGAATTTTTAGGTTTCACTCTGTTTTCTGCTATATAGATAGATGTGTTTGAAACTCTAAATCAAACACGGTGTGTGCTAGCTCCTTGAAACTTGACCAAATGAAGTAGTTCTAAGTTCTATCTCTATGGTTTGTTTCCTCTTGAAGTACCCCTTGCAGAGACTGGCCAAAAACACTTTCGTTTGAAAGGGGTTGCCAAGCTTCCAAAAAACTACTAGTTTGCTGAAATCTCAGCAAACATTTTTTCACCAAATCTTGATGATACTTGGTGGTAATGATCAGTTCACTAATCCCACTTGGCTACCCAATTTTTATTCTTCTAGGTTGAAGCATTCGTTTCCAGTAACAGTTTGAATATTTAGGTTTCACTCTGTTTTCTCCTACATAGATAGATGTGTTTGGAATTCTAAATCAAACACGGTTTGTGCTAGCTCCTTTAAACTTGACCAAATGAAGTAGTTCTAAGTTCTATCTCTATGGTTTGTTTCCTCTTGAAGTACCCCATGCAGAGCCTGGCGAAAAACACTTTCGTTTGAAAGGGGTTGCCAAGCTTCCAAAAAACTACTAGTTTGCTGAAATCTCAGCAAAAATTTTTTCACCAAATCTTGATGATACTTGGTGGTAATGATCAGTTCACTAATCCCACTTGGTTGCCCAACTTTCACTCTTCTAGGTTCAAGCGTTCGTTTCCAGTAACACTTTGAATTTGTAGGTTTCACTCTGTTTTCTGCTATATAGATAGATGTGTTTGAAACTCTAAATCAAACACGGTGTGTGCTAGCTCCTTGAAACTTGACCAAATGAAGTAGTTCTAAGTTCTATCTCTATGGTTTGTTTCCTCTTGAAGTACCCCATGCAGAGACTGGCGAAAAACACTTTCGTTTGAAAGGGGTTGCCAAGCTTCCAAAAAACTACTAGTTTGCTGAAATCTCAGCAAACATTTTTTCACCAAATCTTGATGATACTTGGTGGTAATGATCAGTTCACTAATCCCACTTGGCTGCCCAAACTTCACTCTTCTAGGTTCAAGCGTTCGTTTCCAGTAACACTTTGAATTTTTAGGTTTCACTCTGTTTTCTGCTATATAGATAGATGTGTTTGAAACTCTAAATCAAACACGGTGTGTGCTAGCTCCTTGAAACTTGACCAAATGAAGTAGTTCTAAGTTCTATCTCTATGGTTTGTTTCCTCTTGAAGTACCCCTTGCAGAGACTGGCCAAAAACACTTTCGTTTGAAAGGGGTTGCCAAGCTTCCAAAAAACTACTAGTTTCCTGAAATCTCAGCAAACATTTTTTCACCAAATCTTGATGATACTTGGTGGTAATGATCAGTTCACTAATCCCACTTGGCTACCCAATTTTTATTCTTCTAGGTTGAAGCATTCGTTTCCAGTAACAGTTTGAATATTTAGGTTTCACTCTGTTTTCTCCTACATAGATAGATGTGTTTGGAATTCTAAATCAAACACGGTTTGTGCTAGCTCCTTTAAACTTGACCAAATGAAGTAGTTCTAAGTTCTATCTCTATGGTTTGTTTCCTCTTGAAGTACCCCATGCAGAGCCTGGCGAAAAACACTTTCGTATGAAAGGGGTTGCCAAGCTTCCAAAAAACTACTAGTTTGCTGAAATCTCAGCAAAAATTTTTTCACCAAATCTTGATGATACTTGGTGGTAATGATCAGTTCACTAATCCCACTTGGTTGCCCAACTTTCACTCTTCTAGGTTCAAGCGTTCGTTTCCAGTAACACTTTGAATTTGTAGGTTTCACTCTGTTTTCTGCTATATAGATAGATGTGTTTGAAACTCTAAATCAAACACGGTGTGTGCTAGCTCCTTGAAACTTGACCAAATGAAGTAGTTCTAAGTTCTATCTCTATGGTTTGTTTCCTCTTGAAGTACCCCATGCAGAGACTGGCGAAAAACACTTTCGTTTGAAAGGGGTTGCCAAGCTTCCAAAAAACTACTAGTTTGCTGAAATCTCAGCAAACATTTTTTCACCAAATCTTGATGATACTTGGTGGTAATGATCAGTTCACTAATCCCACTTGGCTGCCCAAATTTCACTCTTCTAGGTTCAAGCGTTCGTTTCCAGTAACACTTTGAATTTTTAGGTTTCACTCTGTTTTCTGCTATATAGATAGATGTGTTTGAAACTCTAAATCAAACACGGTGTGTGCTAGCTCCTTGAAACTTGACCAAATGAAGTAGTTCTAAGTTCTATCTCTATGGTTTGTTTCCTCTTGAAGTACCCCTTGCAGAGACTGGCCAAAAACACTTTCGTTTGAAAGGGGTTGCCAAGCTTCCAAAAAACTACTAGTTTCCTGAAATCTCAGCAAACATTTTTTCACCAAATCTTGATGATACTTGGTGGTAATGATCAGTTCACTAATCCCACTTGGCTACCCAATTTTTATTCTTCTAGGTTGAAGCATTCGTTTCCAGTAACAGTTTGAATATTTAGGTTTCATTCTGTTTTCTCCTACATAGATAGATGTGTTTGGAATTCTAAATCAAACACGGTTTGTGCTAGCTCCTTGAAACTTGACCAAATGAAGTAGTTCTAAGTTCTATCTCTATGGTTTGTTTCCTCTTGAAGAACCCCATGCAGAGACTGGTGAAAAACACTTTCGTTTGAAAGGGTTTGCCAAGCTTCCAAAAAACTACTAGTTTGCTGAAATCTCAGCAAACATTTTTTCACCAAATCTTGATGATACTTGGTGGTAATGATCAGTTCACTAATCTCACATGGCTGCCCAACTTTCACTCTTCTAGGTTCAAGCATTCGTTTCCAGTAACACTTTGAATTTTTAGGTTTCACTCTGTTTGCTGCTATATAGATAGATGTGTTTGAAACTCTAAATAAAACACGGTTTGTGCTAGCTCCTTGAAATTTGACCAAATGAAGTAGTTCTAAGTTCGATCTCTATGGTTTGTTTCCTCTTGAAGTACCCCATGCAGAGACTGGCGAAAAACACTTTCGTTTGAAAGGGGTTGCCAAGCTTCCAAAAAACTACTCGTTTGCTGAAATCTCAGCAAACATTTTTTCACCAAATCTTGATGATACTTGGTGGTAATGATCAGTTCACTAATCCCACTTGGATACCCAATTTTTATTCTTCTAGGTTGAAGCATTCGTTTCCAGTAACACTTTTAATTTTTAGGATTCACTCTGTTTTCTGCTATATAGATAGATGTGTTTGAAACTCTAAATAAAACACGGTTTGTGCTAGCTCCTTGAAACTTTACCAAATGAAGTAGTTCTATGTTCCATCTCTATGGTTTGTTTCCTCTTGAAGTACACCATGCAGAGACTGGCGAAAAACACTTTCGTTTGAAAGGGGTGGCCAAGCTTCCAAAAAACTACTAGTTTGCTGAAATCTCAGCAAAACTTTTTTCACCAAATCTTAATGATACTTGGTGGTAATGATTAGTTCACTAATCCCACTTGGCTACCCAATTTTTATTCTTCTAATTTGAAGCATTCGTTTCCAGTAACACTTTGAATTTTTAGGTTTCACTCTGTTTTCTGCTATATAGATAGATGTGTTTGAAACTCTAAATCAAACACGGTTTGTGCTAGCTCCTTGAAATTTGACCAAATCAAGTAGTTCTAAGTTCTATCTCTATGGTTTGTTTCCTCTTGAAGTACCCGATGCAGAGACTGGCGAAAAACACTTTCGTTTGAAAGGGGTTGCCAAGCTTCCAAAATCTACTAGTTTGCTGAAATCTCAGCAAACATTTTTTCACCAAATCTTGATGATACTTGGTGGTAATGATCAGTTCACTAATCCCTCTTGGCTGCCCAATTTTTATTCTTCTAGGTTGAAGCATTCGTTTCCAGTAACAGTTTGAATTTTTAGGTTTCACTCTGTTTTCTTATACATAGTTAGCTGTGTTTGGAATTCTAAATCAAACACGGTTTGTGCCAGCTCCTTGAAACTTGACCATTTGAAGTAGTTCTAAGTTCTATCTCTATGGTTTGTCTCCTCTTGAAATACCCCATGCAGAGACTGGCGAAAAACACTTTCGTTTGAAAGGGGTTGCCAAGCTTCCAAAAAACTACTAGTTTGCTGAAATCTCAGCAAACATTTTTTCACCAAATCTTGATGATACTTGGTGGTAATGATCAGTTCACTAATCCCACTTGGCTGCCCAACTTTCATTCTTCTAGTTTCAAGCGTTCGTTTCCAGTAACACTTTGAATTTTTAGGTTTCACTCTGTTTTCTGCTATATAGATAGATGTGTTTGAAACTCTAAATCAAACACGGTTTGTGCTAGCTCCGTGAAACTTGACCAAATGAAGTAGTTCTAAGTTCTATCTCTATGGTTTGTTTCCTCTTGAAGTACCCCATGCAGAGACTGGCGAAAAATATTTTCGTTTGAAAGGGGTTGCCAAGCTTCCAAAAAACTACTTGTTTGATGAAATCTCAGCAAACATTTTTTCACCAAATCTTGATGATACTTGGTGGTAATGATCAGTTCACTAATCCCACTTGGCTGCCCAACTTTCACTCTTCTAGGTTCAAGAGTTCGTTTCCAGTAACAGTTTGAATTTTTAGGATTCACTCTGTTTTCTCATACATAGATAGCTGTGTTTGGAATTCTAAATCAAACACGGTTTGTGCTACCTCCGTGATACTTGACCAAATGAAGTAGTTCTAAGTTCTATCTCTATGGTTTGTTTCTTCTTGAAGTACCCCATGCAGAGACTGGCGAAAAACACTTTCGTTTGAAAGGGGTTGCCAAGCTTCCAAAAAACTACTAGTTTGCTGAAATCTCAGCAAACATTTTTTCACCAAATCTTGATGATACTTGGTGGTAATGATCAGTTCACTAAACCCACTTGGCTGCCCAAATTTCACTCTTCTAGGTTCAAGCGTTCGTTTCCAGTAACACTTTGAATTTTTAGGTTTCACTCTGTTTTCTGCTATATAGATAGATGTGTTTGAAACTCTAAATCAAACACGGTGTGTGCTAGCTCCTTGAAACTTGACCAAATGAAGTAGTTCTAAGTTCTATCTCTATGGTTTGTTTCCTCTTGAAGTACCCCTTGCAGAGACTGGCCAAAACACTTTCGTTTGAAAGGGGTTGCCAAGCTTCCAAAAAACTACTAGTTTCCTGAAATCTCAGCAAACATTTTTTCACCAAATCTTGATGATACTTGGTGGTAATGATCAGTTCACTAATCCCACTTGGCTACCCAATTTTTATTCTTCTAGGTTGAAGCATTCGTTTCCAGTAACAGTTTGAATATTTAGGTTTCATTCTGTTTTCTCCTACATAGATAGATGTGTTTGGAATTCTAAATCAAACACGGTTTGTGCTAGCTCCTTGAAACTTGACCAAATGAAGTAGTTCTAAGTTCTATCTCTATGGTTTGTTTCCTCTTGAAGAACCCCATGCAGAGACTGGTGAAAAACACTTTCGTTTGAAAGGGTTTGCCAAGCTTCCAAAAAACTACTAGTTTGCTGAAATCTCAGCAAACATTTTTTCACCAAATCTTGATGATACTTGGTGGTAATGATCAGTTCACTAATCTCACATGGCTGCCCAACTTTCACTCTTCTAGGTTCAAGCATTCGTTTCCAGTAACACTTTGAAATTTTAGGTTTCACTCTGTTTGCTGCTATATAGATAGATGTGTTTGAAACTCTAAATAAAACACGGTTTGTGCTAGCTCCTTGAAATTTGACCAAATGAAGTAGTTCTAAGTTCGATCTCTATGGTTTGTTTCCTCTTGAAGTACCCCATGCAGAGACTGGCGAAAAACACTTTCGTTTGAAAGGGGTTGCCAAGCTTCCAAAAAACTACTCGTTTGCTGAAATCTCAGCAAACATTTTTTCACCAAATCTTGATGATACTTGGTGGTAATGATCAGTTCACTAATCCCACTTGGATACCCAATTTTTATTCTTCTAGGTTGAAGCATTCGTTTCCAGTAACACTTTTAATTTTTAGGATTCACTCTGTTTTCTGCTATATAGATAGATGTGTTTGAAACTCTAAATAAAACACGGTTTGTGCTAGCTCCTTGAAACTTTACCAAATGAAGTAGTTCTATGTTCCATCTCTATGGTTTGTTTCCTCTTGAAGTACACCATGCAGAGACTGGCGAAAAACACTTTCGTTTGAAAGGGGTGGCCAAGCTTCCAAAAAACTACTAGTTTGCTGAAATCTCAGCAAAACTTTTTTCACCAAATCTTAATGATACTTGGTGGTAATGATTAGTTCACTAATCCCACTTGGCTACCCAATTTTTATTCTTCTAATTTGAAGCATTCGTTTCCAGTAACACTTTGAATTTTTAGGTTTCACTCTGTTTTCTGCTATATAGATAGATGTGTTTGAAACTCTAAATCAAACACGGTTTGTGCTAGCTCCTTGAAATTTGACCAAATCAAGTAGTTCTAAGTTCTATCTCTATGGTTTGTTTCCTCTTGAAGTACCCGATGCAGAGACTGGCGAAAAACACTTTCGTTTGAAAGGGGTTGCCAAGCTTCCAAAATCTACTAGTTTGCTGAAATCTCAGCAAACATTTTTTCACCAAATCTTGATGATACTTGGTGGTAATGATCAGTTCACTAATCCCTCTTGGCTGCCCAATTTTTATTCTTCTAGGTTGAAGCATTCGTTTCCAGTAACAGTTTGAATTTTTAGGTTTCACTCTGTTTTCTTATACATAGTTAGCTGTGTTTGGAATTCTAAATCAAACACGGTTTGTGCCAGCTCCTTGAAACTTGACCATTTGAAGTAGTTCTAAGTTCTATCTCTATGGTTTGTCTCCTCTTGAAATACCCCATGCAGAGACTGGCGAAAAACACTTTCGTTTGAAAGGGGTTGCCAAGCTTCCAAAAAACTACTAGTTTGCTGAAATCTCAGCAAACATTTTTTCACCAAATCTTGATGATACTTGGTGGTAATGATCAGTTCACTAATCCCACTTGGCTGCCCAACTTTCATTCTTCTAGTTTCAAGCGTTCGTTTCCAGTAACACTTTGAATTTTTAGGTTTCACTCTGTTTTCTGCTATATAGATAGATGTGTTTGAAACTCTAAATCAAACACGGTTTGTGCTAGCTCCGTGAAACTTGACCAAATGAAGTAGTTCTAAGTTCTATCTCTATGGTTTGTTTCCTCTTGAAGTACCCCATGCAGAGACTGGCGAAAAATATTTTCGTTTGAAAGGGGTTGCCAAGCTTCCAAAAAACTACTTGTTTGATGAAATCTCAGCAAACATTTTTTCACCAAATCTTGATGATACTTGGTGGTAATGATCAGTTCACTAATCCCACTTGGCTGCCCAACTTTCACTCTTCTAGGTTCAAGAGTTCGTTTCCAGTAACAGTTTGAATTTTTAGGATTCACTCTGTTTTCTCATACATAGATAGCTGTGTTTGGAATTCTAAATCAAACACGGTTTGTGCTACCTCCGTGATACTTGACCAAATGAAGTAGTTCTAAGTTCTATCTCTATGGTTTGTTTCTTCTTGAAGTACCCCATGCAGAGACTGGCGAAAAACACTTTCGTTTGAAAGGGGTTGCCAAGCTTCCAAAAAACTACTAGTTTGCTGAAATCTCAGCAAACATTTTTTCACCAAATCTTGATGATACTTGGTGGTAATGATCAGTTCACTAAACCCACTTGGCTGCCCAAATTTCACTCTTCTAGGTTCAAGCGTTCGTTTCCAGTAACACTTTGAATTTTTAGGTTTCACTCTGTTTTCTGCTATATAGATAGATGTGTTTGAAACTCTAAATCAAACACGGTGTGTGCTAGCTCCTTGAAACTTGACCAAATGAAGTAGTTCTAAGTTCTATCTCTATGGTTTGTTTCCTCTTGAAGTACCCCTTGCAGAGACTGGCCAAAAACACTTTCGTTTGAAAGGGGTTGCCAAGCTTCCAAAAAACTACTAGTTTCCTGAAATCTCAGCAAACATTTTTTCACCAAATCTTGATGATACTTGGTGGTAATGATCAGTTCACTAATCCCACTTGGCTACCCAATTTTTATTCTTCTAGGTTGAAGCATTCGTTTCCAGTAACAGTTTGAATATTTAGGTTTCATTCTGTTTTCTCCTACATAGATAGATGTGTTTGGAATTCTAAATCAAACACGGTTTGTGCTAGCTCCTTGAAACTTGACCAAATGAAGTAGTTCTAAGTTCTATCTCTATGGTTTGTTTCCTCTTGAAGAACCCCATGCAGAGACTGGTGAAAAACACTTTCGTTTGAAAGGGTTTGCCAAGCTTCCAAAAAACTACTAGTTTGCTGAAATCTCAGCAAACATTTTTTCACCAAATCTTGATGATACTTGGTGGTAATGATCAGTTCACTAATCTCACATGGCTGCCCAACTTTCACTCTTCTAGGTTCAAGCATTCGTTTCCAGTAACACTTTGAAATTTTAGGTTTCACTCTGTTTGCTGCTATATAGATAGATGTGTTTGAAACTCTAAATAAAACACGGTTTGTGCTAGCTCCTTGAAATTTGACCAAATGAAGTAGTTCTAAGTTCGATCTCTATGGTTTGTTTCCTCTTGAAGTACCCCATGCAGAGACTGGCGAAAAACACTTTCGTTTGAAAGGGGTTGCCAAGCTTCCAAAAAACTACTCGTTTGCTGAAATCTCAGCAAACATTTTTTCACCAAATCTTGATGATACTTGGTGGTAATGATCAGTTCACTAATCCCACTTGGATACCCAATTTTTATTCTTCTAGGTTGAAGCATTCGTTTCCAGTAACACTTTGAATTTTTAGGATTCACTCTGTTTTCTGCTATATAGATAGATGTGTTTGAAACTCTAAATAAAACACGGTTTGTGCTAGCTCCTTGAAACTTTACCAAATGAAGTAGTTCTATGTTCCATCTCTATGGTTTGTTTCCTCTTGAAGTACACCATGCAGAGACTGGCGAAAAACACTTTCGTTTGAAAGGGGTGGCCAAGCTTCCAAAAAACTACTAGTTTGCTGAAATCTCAGCAAAACTTTTTTCACCAAATCTTAATGATACTTGGTGGTAATGATTAGTTCACTAATCCCACTTGGCTACCCAATTTTTATTCTTCTAGGTTGAAGCATTCGTTTCCAGTAACACTTTGAATTTTTAGGTTTCACTCTGTTTTCTGCTATATAGATAGATGTGTTTGAAACTCTAAATCAAACACGGTTTGTGCTAGCTCCTTGAAATTTGACCAAATCAAGTAGTTCTAAGTTCTATCTCTATGGTTTGTTTCCTCTTGAAGTACCCGATGCAGAGACTGGCGAAAAACACTTTCGTTTGAAAGGGGTTGCCAAGCTTCCAAAAAACTACTTGTTTGATGAAATCTCAGCAAACATTTTTTCACCAAATCTTGATGATACTTGGTGGTAATGATCAGTTCACTAATCCCACTTGGCTGCCCAACTTTCACTCTTCTAGGTTCAAGCGTTCGTTTCCAGTAACAGTTTGAATTTTTAGGATTCACTCTGTTTTCTCATACATAGATAGCTGTGTTTGGAATTCTAAATCAAACACGGTTTGTGCTACCTCCGTGATACTTGACCAAATGAAGTAGTTCTAAGTTCTATCTCTATGGTTTGTTTCTTCTTGAAGTACCCCATGCAGAGACTGGCGAAAAACACTTTCGTTTGAAAGGGGTTGCCAAGCTTCCAAAAAACTACTAGTTTGCTGAAATCTCAGCAAACATTTTTTCACCAAATCTTGATGATACTTGGTGGTAATGATCAGTTCACTAAACCCACTTGGCTGCCCAAATTTCACTCTTCTAGGTTCAAGCGTTCGTTTCCAGTAACACTTTGAATTTTTAGGTTTCACTCTGTTTTCTGCTATATAGATAGATGTGTTTGAAACTCTAAATCAAACACGGTGTGTGCTAGCTCCTTGAAACTTGACCAAATGAAGTAGTTCTAAGTTCTATCTCTATGGTTTGTTTCCTCTTGAAGTACCCCTTGCAGAGACTGGCCAAAAACACTTTCGTTTGAAAGGGGTTGCCAAGCTTCCAAAAAACTACTAGTTTCCTGAAATCTCAGCAAACATTTTTTCACCAAATCTTGATGATACTTGGTGGTAATGATCAGTTCACTAATCCCACTTGGCTACCCAATTTTTATTCTTCTAGGTTGAAGCATTCGTTTCCAGTAACAGTTTGAATATTTAGGTTTCATTCTGTTTTCTCCTACATAGATAGATGTGTTTGGAATTCTAAATCAAACACGGTTTGTGCTAGCTCCTTGAAACTTGACCAAATGAAGTAGTTCTAAGTTCTATCTCTATGGTTTGTTTCCTCTTGAAGAACCCCATGCAGAGACTGGTGAAAAACACTTTCGTTTGAAAGGGTTTGCCAAGCTTCCAAAAAACTACTAGTTTGCTGAAATCTCAGCAAACATTTTTTCACCAAATCTTGATGATACTTGGTGGTAATGATCAGTTCACTAATCTCACATGGCTGCCCAACTTTCACTCTTCTAGGTTCAAGCATTCGTTTCCAGTAACACTTTGAAATTTTAGGTTTCACTCTGTTTGCTGCTATATAGATAGATGTGTTTGAAACTCTAAATAAAACACGGTTTGTGCTAGCACCTTGAAACTTGACCAAATGAAGTAGTTCTAAGTTCGATCTCTATGGTTTGTTTCCTCTTGAAGTACCCCATGCAGAGACTGGCGAAAAACACTTTCGTTTGAAAGGGGTTGCCAAGCTTCCAAAAAACTACTCGTTTGCTGAAATCTCAGCAAACATTTTTTCACCAAATCTTGATGATACTTGGTGGTAATGATCAGTTCACTAATCCCACTTGGATACCCAATTTTTATTCTTCTAGGTTGAAGCATTCGTTTCCAGTAACACTTTGAATTTTTAGGATTCACTCTGTTTTCTGCTATATAGATAGATGTGTTTGAAACTCTAAATAAAACACGGTTTGTGCTAGCTCCTTGAAACTTTACCAAATGAAGTAGTTCTATGTTCCATCTCTATGGTTTGTTTCCTCTTGAAGTACACCATGCAGAGACTGGCGAAAAACACTTTCGTTTGAAAGGGGTGGCCAAGCTTCCAAAAAACTACTAGTTTGCTGAAATCTCAGCAAAACTTTTTTCACCAAATCTTAATGATACTTGGTGGTAATGATTAGTTCACTAATCCCACTTGGCTACCCAATTTTTATTCTTCTAGGTTGAAGCATTCGTTTCCAGTAACACTTTGAATTTTTAGGTTTCACTCTGTTTTCTGCTATATAGATAGATGTGTTTGAAACTCTAAATCAAACACGGTTTGTGCTAGCTCCTTGAAATTTGACCAAATCAAGTAGTTCTAAGTTCTATCTCTATGGTTTGTTTCCTCTTGAAGTACCCGATGCAGAGACTGGCGAAAAACACTTTCGTTTGAAAGGGGTTGCCAAGCTTCCAAAATCTACTAGTTTGCTGAAATCTCAGCAAACATTTTTTCACCAAATCTTGATGATACTTGGTGGTAATGATAAGTTCACTAATCCCTCTTGGCTGCCCAATTTTTATTCTTCTAGGTTGAAGCATTCGTTTCCAGTAACAGTTTGAATTTTTAGGTTTCACTCTGTTTTCTTATACATAGATAGCTGTGTTTGGAATTCTAAATCAAACACGGTTTGTGCCAGCTCCTTGAAACTTGAACAAATGAAGTAGTTCTAAGTTCTATCTCTATGGTTTGTCTCCTCTTGAAATACCCCATGCAGAGACTGGCGAAAAACACTTTCGTTTGAAAGGGGTTGCCAAGCTTCCAAAAAACTACTAGTTTGCTGAAATCTCAGCAAACATTTTTTCACCAAATCTTGATGATACTTGGTGGTAATGATCAGTTCACTAATCCCACTTGGCTGCCCAAATTTCATTCTTCTAGTTTCAAGCGTTCGTTTCCAGTAACACTTTGAATTTTTAGGTTTCACTCTGTTTTCTGCTATATAGATAGATGTGTTTGAAACTCTAAATCAAACACGGTTTGTGCTAGCTCCGTGAAACTTGACCAAATGAAGTAGTTCTAAGTTCTATCTCTATGGTTTGTTTCCTCTTGAAGTACCCCATGCAGAGACTGGCGAAAAATACTTTCGTTTGAAAGGGGTTGCCAAGCTTCCAAAAAACTACTTGTTTGATGAAATCTCAGCAAACATTTTTTCACCAAATCTTGATGATACTTGGTGGTAATGATCAGTTCACTAATCCCACTTGGCTGCCCAACTTTCATTCTTCTAGGTTCAAGCGTTCGTTTCCAGTAACAGTTTGAATTTTTAGGATTCACTCTGTTTTCTCATACAGAGATAGCGGTGTTTGGAATTCTAAATCAAACACGGTTTGTGCTAGCTCCGTGATACTTGACCAAATGAAGTAGTTCTAAGTTCTATCTCTATGGTTTGTTTCTTCTTGAAGTACCCCATGCAGAGACTGGCGAAAAACACTTTCGTTTGAAAGGGGTTGCCAAGCTTACAAAAAACTACTAGTTTGATGAAATCTCAGCAAACATTTTTTCTCCAAATCTTGATGATACTTGGTGGTAATGATCATTTAACTAATCCCACTTGGCTGCCCAACTTTCACTCTTCTAGGTTCAAGCGTTCGTTTCCAGTAACACTTTGAATTTTTAGGTTTCACTCTGTTTTCTGCTATATAGATAGATGTGTTTGAAACTCTAAATCAAACACGGTTTGTGCTAGCTCCTTGAAACTTGAACAAATGAAGTAGTTCTAAGTTCTATCTCTATGGTTTGTTTTCTCTTGAAGTACCCCATGCAGAGACTGGCGAAAAACACTTTCGTTTGAAAGGGGTGGCCAAGCTTCCAAAAAACTACTAGTTTGCTGAAATCTCAGCAAACATTTTTTCACCAAATCTTGATGATACTTGGTGGTAATGATCAGTTCACCTAGCCCACTTGGCTGCCCAATTTTTACTCTTCTAGGTTCAAGCGTTCGTTTCAAGTAACACTTTGAATTTTTAGGTTTCACTCTGTTTTCTGCTATATAGATAGATGTGTTTGAAACTCTAAATCAAACACGGTTTGTGCTAGCTCCTTGAAACTTTACCAAATGAAGTAGTTCTATGTTCCATCTCTATGGTTTCTTCCTCTTGAAGTACACCATGCAGAGACTGGCGAAAAACACTTTCGTTTGAAAGGGGTGGCCAAGCTTCCAAAAAACTACTAGTTTGCTGAAATCTCAGCAAACATTTTTTCAACAAAACTTGATGATACTTGGTGGTAATGATCAGTTCACTAATCCCACTTGGATACCCAATTTTTATTCTTCTAGGTTGAAGCATTCGTTTCCAGTAACAGTTTGAATTTTTAGGATTCACTCTGTTTTCTCCTACACAGATAGCTCTGTTTGGAATTCTAAATCAAACACGGTTTGTGCTAGCTCCTTGAAACTTGACCAAATGAAGTAGTTCTAAGTTCTATCTCTATGGTTTGTTTCTTCTTGAAGTACCCCATGCAGAGACTGGCGAAAAACACTTTCGTTTGAAAGGGGTTGCCAAGCTTCCAAAAAACTACTAGTTTGCTGAAATCTCAGCAAACATTTTTTCACCAAATCTTGATGATACTTGGTGGTAAAGATCAGTTCACTAATCCCACTTGGCTGCCCAACTTTCACTCTTCTAGGTTCAAGCATTCGTTTCCAGTAACACTTTGAATTTTTAGGTTTCACTCTGTTTTCTGCTATATAGATAGAAGTGTTTGAAACTCTAAATCAAACACGGTTTGTGCTAGCTCCGTGAAACTTGACCAAATGAAGTAGTTCTAAGTTCTATCTCTATGGTTTGTTTCCTCTTGAAGTACCCCATGCAGAGACTGGCGAAAAACACTTTCGTTTGAAAGGGGTTGCCAAGCTTCCAAAAAACTACTAGTTTGCTGAAATCTCAGCAAACATTTTTTCACCAAATCTTGATGATACTTGGTGGTAATGATCAGTTCACTAATCCCACTTGGCTGCCCAACTTTCACTCTTCTAGGTTCAAGCGTTCGTTTCCAGTAACACTTTGAATTTTTAGGTTTCACTCTGTTTTCTGCTATATAGATAGATGTGTTTGAAACTCTAAATCAAACACGGTTTGTGCTAGCTCCGTGAAACTTGACCAAATGAAGTAGTTCTAAGTTCTATCTCTATGGTTTGTTTCCCCTTGAAGTACCCCATGCAGAGACTGGCGAAAAATACTTTCGTTTGAAAGGGGTTGCCAAGCTTCCAAAAAACTACTTGTTTGATGAAATCTCAGCAAACATTTTTTCACCAAATCTTGATGATACTTGGTGGTAATGATCAGTTCACTAATCCCACTTGGCTGCCCAACTTTCACTCTTCTAGGTTCAAGCGTTCGTTTCCAGTAACAGTTTGAATTTTTAGGATTCACTCTGTTTTCTCATACATAGATAGCTGTGTTTGGAATTCTAAATCAAACACGGTTTGTGCTACCTCCGTGATACTTGACCAAATGAAGTAGTTCTAAGTTCTATCTCTATGGTTTGTTTCTTCTTGAAGTACCCCATGCAGAGACTGGCGAAAAACACTTTCGTTTGAAAGGGGTTGCCAAGCTTCCAAAAAACTACTAGTTTGCTGAAATCTCAGCAAATATTTTTTCACCAAATCTTGATGATACTTGGTGGTAATGATCATTTCACTAATCCCACTTCGCTGCCCAACTTTCACTCTTCTAGGTTCAAGCGTTCGTTTCCAGTAACACTTTGAATTTTTAGGTTTCACTCTGTTTTCTCCTATATAGATAGATGTGTTTGAAACTCTAAATCAAACACGGTTTGTGCTAGCTCCTTGAAACTTTACCAAATGAAGTAGTTCTATGTTCCATCTCTATGGTTTGTTTCCTCTTGAAGTACACCATGCAGAGACTGGCGAAAAACACTTTCGTTTGAAAGGGGTGGCCAAGCTTCCAAAAAACTACTAGTTTGCTGAAATCTCAGCAAAAGTTTTTTCACCAAATCTTAATGATACTTGGTGGTAATGATTAGTTCACTAATCCCACTTTGCTACCCAATTTTTATTCTTCTAGGTTGAAGCATTCGTTTCCAGTAACACTTTGAATTTTTAGGTTTCACTCTGTTTTCTGCTATATAGATAGATGTGTTTGAAACTCTAAATCAAACACGGTTTGTGCTAGCTCCTTGAAATTTGACCAAATGAAGTAGTTCTAAGTTCTATTTCTATGGTTTGTTTCCTCTTGAAGTACCCCATGCAGAGACTGGCGAAAAACACTTTCGTTTGAAAGGGGTTGCCAAGCTTCCAAAAAACTACTAGTTTGCTGAAATCTCAGCAAACATTTTTTCACCAAATCTTGATGATACTTGGTGGTAATGATCAGTTCACTAATCCCTCTTGGCTACCCAATTTTTATTCTTCTAGGTTGAAGCATTCGTTTCCAGTAACAGTTTGAATTTTTAGGTTTCACTCTGTTTTCTTATACATAGATAGCTGTGTTTGGAATTCTAAATCAAACACGGTTTGTTCTAGCTCCTTGAAACTTGACCAAATGAAGTAGTTCTAAGTTCTATCTCTATGGTTTTTCTCCTCTTGAAATACCCCATGCAGAGACTGGCGAAAAACACTTTCGTTTGAAAGGGGTTGCCAAGCTTCCAAAAAACTACTAGTTTGCTGAAATCTCAGCAAATATTTTTTCACCAAATCTTGATGATACTTGGTGGTAATGATCAGTTCACTAATCCCACTTGGCTGCCCAACTTTCATTCTTCTAGGTTCAAGCGTTCGTTTCCAGTAACAGTTTGAATTTTTAGGATTCACTCTGTTTTCTCATACATAGATAGCGGTGTTTGGAATTCTAAATCAAACACGGTTTCTGCTAGCTCCGTGATACTTGACCAAATGAAGTAGTTCTAAGTTCTATCTCTATGGTTTGTTTCTTCTTGAAGTACCCCATGCAGAGACTGGCGAAAAACACTTTCGTTTGAAAGGGGTTGCCAAGCTTACAAAAAACTACTAGTTTGATGAAATCTCAGCAAACATTTTTTCACCAAATCTTGATGATACTTGGTGGTAATGATCATTTAACTAATCCCACTTGGCTGCCCAACTTTCACTCTTCTAGGTTCAAGCGTTCGTTTCCAGTAACACTTTGAATTTTTAGGTTTCACTCTGTTTTCTGCTATATAGATAGATGTGTTTGAAACTCTAAATCAAACACGGTTTGTGCTAGCTCCTTGAAACTTGAACAAATGAAGTAGTTCTAAGTTCTATCTCTATGGTTTGTTTTCTCTTGAAGTACCCCATGCAGAGACTGGCGAAAAACACTTTCGTTTGAAAGGGGTGGCCAAGCTTCCAAAAAACTACTAGTTTGCTGAAATCTCAGCAAACATTTTTTCACCAAATCTTGATGATACTTTGTGGTAATGATCAGTTCACCTAGCCCACTTGGCTGCCCAATTTTTACTCTTCTAGGTTCAAGCGTTCGTTTCAAGTAACACTTTGAATTTTTAGGTTTCACTCTGTTTTCTGCTATATAGATAGATGTGTTTGAAACTCTAAATCAAA